>NW_001834621.1:0-63955 GCF_000150035.1 Vanderwaltozyma polyspora DSM 70294
TTATGCTTTTCCAGGTTCGATAGAAAATATGAATGAGTCTAACGTACTTGAAATATTTTGTAATTGAAAACTACGGGACAGAGTGGAGTAAGTTGCCCAACATTTCAGGGAATCTAAGTTATACTGAAACTCTGAGTACGATAGAGTGGGAGGTAGCTTCTCAAACGGTTTATTCCAATTAAAACACGATAGACAAATCATCAGATGAAGGTATTCCATATATTTTTCATCATCAGTAATAATAGCATAAAATATTTTACTTATCTTGGTAATCAGATAGTCAGAACAGTCATAAGAAGGAATATGTATGTTTTTAGATAATTCTAATCTTGTAAATACCTCAATAAGATATAGGAAGTTGGCAAACTTTGTTTCATATAACTCTAATTCACTGCCGGTGAAAAACCTTTGGGAATAGTTCTTCATCAACAGGTTGTAAAAACTGATCTAGTTAATATTACACAGCAATGATTCTTTTTGACATGATAGTACATTTCATTCAAAATTTTAATTGATTCTTTTTGATTTCATAATACATTTGATTATAGTCTTTTAGAATATTTAAATCATTATCACAAATATCCATATCGTAAACTTTCATAATATCCTCGAAAAAGTTGGCAACACCTGAATTGGTATTAGGTGTCAAATACCTATGTACTAGGTTGTTATCTACTTCATTAATACGTTTGCTTATAGTAGAGATACTTGTAGACTTTATTAGGTTTTCTAAGTAGGATGACCCTATAAGTTTTGGGACCTCTTTCTTTCTCCTTCTTACTACGATCTGTAAACAATACTAAATTATCATTACCCCAATAACAATGCCTTTTAATAGTGTTATAATAATCAAACAATTCCGTTGAGTTGCAACTGATCATTTCAGAATGTTTATTTGTTTCACGTAATTCAGTTATATATAATAAGTCATATTTCTCAATATTTATTCTTTCGTCATGTCTAATAACGCCATTACGAGAACTAGCATCTACAATCCTACGAATGACATTTCTATTCTTCTTTTCAGTGTAAATTAAGAATCCATCAATGACTGTATATCTTTCTGAAATAGTAATGATATTAGATGTGATAATTGGAACGGAGTATAATTTTAATAATAATTTGAAAACTCTGGCTGATTTAATCTGTTGACGGCAAATCTCTGCTAATGAGATTGCGGTGATCTGCACTAGCTAGAATAGATATAACAAGATAACAAGTTTAGATAAAATAGCACATCAATAGACTATAAAAGTCATATTTTATCTCATAATCTTAATCCCCGAGTTTAATTTATTTCTCAGTTACTCGAAAACTTTCATCATCTTGGCTTTATTACCATCACTTTAACAATTACCCTACTTATACCTGCGGGTGATCACTCGCTACCAAAAATTCACCATGTACAAACACAAATGAGAAGAAATATATGAATATTAAGCAAACTCAGGAATGCAGGTCAGGTCATAGTCACATACATGACCATAGTCATATTTATCCTATAATTGACGTTTACGAAAAGAATGAGAGCCAAAAAAAACCATCCTTTTGCACGCTTTGAAATACATATAAAAGGGTTATGAAATTTCCATTCTTCAATCCTGACACTTATAAGACAAGACAAGAAAACAAAACAGACTCTGCACTGCAAAATACCTACAATTTATACTATTAACCTTATATTAGGATATAGATTGTTAGACTGTTTCTAGATTTAAGAGAACAGTTAGAGTACTCCTGCGTACTTTAAATAAGCTTTACTTTCTTACAATTTCAGGACTGACAAGTCTCGAAAGAATACTTAATCAAAACCTTTAATTCTTATCTTTATGCAAGTCTACGGTGTTGGTCACTTCATATATCCATAAGTCCAATAATAATTATAATATGTGTTATTTACCAAAAAAATAAGGTAATGAAATATTATAGCGAACCAATTTTAGGAGATTGTAAATATATATTACATATGAAGTAAGTGTTAACTCTAATGTTCCATTAGATGTTCAAATAGGATATAATTCTGATCTAGATTTTAATATTTTAAATGAAGGAGATATTATTTGTAATAGTTTAGGTACTAAACCAGACGTTGATGATACAGATGATCCTATTTATTTCGAAGTTGCAGAATGTTGGAAAGATGGCGTAGTTTAGTTGTTTATGTTGAAATTGGAGATGTTGTTGAATAGAAATACTATATAAGTAAACCAGAAGAAAAATATTTGGCAAAAACTAAAAGATTAAGAACTCTTGAATTTGTTTTTGTTATTAGAAGTGTATTAACCGTACTCTTAAGACCAGAAACCATGTTGATAGTTAATACTGTATTTGATTTAGGTAATTTAATAGATACTGTTGTAATAGATGAAGCCACAGAAACTGAAGATTTTGAAATGACAACATATGGATTGTTTGGACCTGAATTCAAAGAAATAAGAATAGGTACAGAAACTAGTGATATAACTGATATTATTAAAACAAGAAAAGAAGACAACTTTCTAATTTAAATATTTTTAGATATGTTAAATATATAAGATCATTAATGCGAAGGGGAAATGAAATCTGTGACGCTTAATTCTTCATAACCTAATAATGGATGTCTCTCTAATTTATTATCTATTTCATCTATATCAACTTTAAGAGGTGGGTTTAAAACAACTTCTTTTTCTAAATCAAGATGTTTTAGAAAATACCCTTTACTTTTTGCCAGTTCTAATTGATGTTCATAAATTCTTTTATTACACATACAAGCTATTTTATCTAAATCTATATCTGGTTCCATTGTATCTTTAAAGTTAAAAAATTATTTTTTTTAAAACAAGAAACAATACAAAACATATACTTACAATCTAATAAATCATAAAAATTTTTAAATGCAAAATCTAAATCAACATAACCAATTTTGCAATATAATCAAAAAGATTTATATTTCAAAAATAGTTCTTTGTTAAACATACCTTCTATGATTAAATTAGAATAGGCATTACTACAGACAAAATCTGGGAACAAATCCTCATGTTTCAAAACATAAGTGGCAAAAGGAGAACTAATCAAAGCACCTCTCTTAGCAAATTCAAAATCTCCCTCTTCAACTTTATAATTAACAACATTACCAATGTATGCAAAATATTTATTAGGAAACTCCATTTCTGTAATGTGAAAGATCGTGTTTCACAGCAACTGGTAAATATTCAGATAGATAAAATACTACATAACTCTTATTTAATTTATCATTACTCTTAGTTGAACCATTGACCTTAGCGTACGAATTTAAGTTTTTATGTAAATATGTTCAATGTGTAAAAGATAATTGAAAACTACTAAAATCAGGACTTTTTAGAAATGATGATGCTGGAGATCTAAATTCTTAAGCTGGACAAGTTGTATTATAGTTCGGAGAAAGCTATGTAGAGACAGTACAAATGTTTTAACTCATATGAATCTCAATCTAGATGCATCGGTTTGTGGTATAGAAGGTAAACCTGGTACTCAACAATCAAGTACATAGGTAGGGATCTCGAACAATAATATACGTCATGTATAAAATAATAATATATTGGGATAGTTAAACAGTAATCCATATCCTTGTCCACTAGTGTAAACTCAATACAAATAACCGATAAAGTCTTACTATAAACTCGCAGACCTCTTACCCAATTTTAATTTTGGTAATTATACTAGGATCTATCGAAAGTTTTATAATCAGAGACAAACCTGGACTTGCTAACCTATTTAAATATTCGTTAGACCTCTGGAATGCATAACAGGTATCCTTTAAAGTAACAGCAGTAATAACTAGGAATGTAAATAAAGTGTAAAAATATATGCTTTTAGGTATATATGACAAGTGGGCGCTTCTCCCTTTCACAAAAGGAATAACCGCCTGGTTGTAGTTATGAGTGTGGATATGATTTATTGGTCATGTTTGCACAATCATAGCTTCTATTCGTCTTTGTATATGCTAACTTTTTAGTAGTGAAGTAGTTTAGTGCGATTAAGGAAGGATGAACACGCCAACATAAGAGAGGAGAGATGCCCTGGAATGCATTTAGGAAGTTCAACAATTGTCAACGTAGTTCAATAAAAACTATCGAATCAGGATCACTCCCAATAATACGTATTTCTATTGTTGATTTTGACAAAGATAAATAGTAAGTACAATTGGAAACTATTTATATCTATTAACGTGTGCGAGTATCCACAATATTGACGGTTAAAATAAAAGTAATACCGGGACTTATTTGACGTAAACCAGCTAAATTTCGATAACTAAGGTATTTACTAAGTGCTCTGTAAAGAATATAGCAGTAATAGCAAAATATGTTGTTATTGTCAGAAATCAAAAAGTAATTATTTCAAATACCGATAAGCATCTAATAAATCGGTAACGTTTTCAATATATAATGTTGGTTACTTTATTCGATGATATTCAAAAGTTATTCTCCTGAATTCATCAATATAGAAGCAAAATATCTGGTGTAGGGTATAGCATTTATTTAGTCATCACATTGTCTTTCCATCCTAATAGTAATCCTTCTTTTATTTGTTCTATAATGGCATATTCAGCATTAAGCCTTCAATTGATCTTTGGAATGCTTCGCATCCTTTATCAGATATGACGTAAAATCACTGTTTCTAGAACTTGCATATATCTTGTCATTTCGAGATGAGAACAGCGTTTAACCAAATTCGATAACGCCAAGCCCTGGACATTTCATTTCGAATTAGATGTAAAAACAGAAACTTAAATATTCACATGGTGATTAAAATCAAGACAATTTCCCGTATCACGAGTGCGTTTGTTCCAATCTCCCAAAGCAGGATGTAAGACGGATCCAATTTCGAACCACTCTACATCTGGTTCTGGGTAAATAGCTATTCCCCGGCCCCTCCATTCAGGGGAGTCCATCATAAAGGTTTGTCGTCAAGTACGATATACAGTATCTTTGAAAAAATCGAGACGAGCGATGAGCAACACATTCCTTCCGCTTCCCATGGAATGTTAAAATGCGTTTTAGATCCTGTTTTTGAAGTTGAAGGAAACCGAAAAGAAACGGCAACGTTCGTACCTCATTGTCGATATCGAAAGATCGATGACTTAAAGTGCAGCGTAACAATGTAGTTCATAGTAGTCACCTCGTCGTATTTGCTTAGCCTTTCATTAAAGTTGAATTAAAATTTCATTATTTTTTCAATTCCCAATGGCATATAAATAGACATCAATTTTCATCAATTAAAAAAAGTTTCATTTTGAATCAATTCAATCCATTTCAATTTAAATATATTATATTATAGTATTAAATATATCCCATAATATCAAACAAGTGCCCAAGCAGAAACTTAAATAAAAAATAAATAAAATGCAATTATACAGAATTAACAAAAATGACTGAACCAGCTCCATCAATCAGTAGAACTCAAAATTTATGTGATATGTACTATGGTAATAGTCCAAATAAACCAAAATTTTTACCAGAACAATATCCTGATTTGACTGGTAGAACTGCAATTGTCATTGGCTGTAACACTGGTATTGGTTATTTCGTCATGAAATTGTTATACTCAAAGAATTGTAATGTGATTAGTATTGTTAGAACTGAATCAAAAGGTTTAGAAGCTCGTGAAAAGGTCATGCAAGAAATCAAAAATTCCAAGGGATCAATCTCTGTCGCAGGTGGATGTGATTTGTTAGATATGACTAGTATTAAATCTGCTGCTAAAACAGTTGGAAGAAATTTTAGGTGATAAGCCATTAAATATTATTATTCATAATGCTGGTTTAATGTCGAGTACTAACACCGGTACTTCAAAACAAGGAGTCGAAGCAATGTTTTCAACCAATGTAATGGGTCCACAATTGTTACAACACTTCTTAGATCCATTGTTCTTGAAAAAAGATTCCAACTACTTGAAAAGAATTGTCTGGGTTAGTTCTGTCAACCATATATTTTCCTTCCCTCAATATGGTATTAATTGGGAAGATCCTGGTTTTGTTAATACTCCAATGAACAAGAGACCATCAAGTTGGACATTATATGCCCAATAAAAAGCTGCAAACATTCTCCAAGATAAAGCCTGGGCTACCAAGAATCAAAAAATTGTTAATGAAATAAACTTTGTATCAGTCTCTTGTTATCCAGGTAATTTAAAATCAGACTTAACCAGAGACTATGGGGCTATTTCAGGATTCCTTATCAGAGCTGTTTGTAAGGATGTTATCTTCGGTACATACTCAGAGTTATATGCGGCATTATCTCCTGATTTAACTACTAATGATCAAGGTGCTTATGTTGTACCATTTGGTGAAGTCCGTAGTCCTAGAAATGATATAAAGGTTCGATTGACCAATGGGTCTGACTTGAAGTTCTATGACTTAGTCGAAGATATGATTAAGGCTTATTTTTAAACTTAATTTTACTGCATTCTATTCCCTTCCAATTTTATTCTACCATTTTGTAATATGTCTATGATATAATTCAATATTTATATTACCATTAAAGATTAGGGCATATTAATCTAAGGTCGAGTGAATATTACTCTAGTATTTGTAATATTAGGAAAATATTTCCCCTTTTTTATAGTGTATTATTTACATTACTTTGTATATTAGTTTCATATATTAATCCATTATTTCTATTGTGATAAATATCATTTCTAGCTTAAACAACAAAATAGTTGAATATCGTCCATACTTTATGACAAAAAATATGGTATCTGTAATTATCTAATATTAATTGATGTGGATTTCATTTTGAATTAATCTTATTAAACCAATATGATGAAAAAGAATAACGCATGTACCGTAACGAATAGCTACTTGGAGGAGTACTGTTAGTACTCTGTTGTAACTATACAGTTAAAAGATAGATGTCAATGTACTTTCTTTTTGTAGTATTTGGTTCAATACGAATAATATTAGTTAATTCTTCCAGAAAACTGTATATTAATTTAAAAAAATTGTTGTTTTACACACGTTTATAATATTGTTTAAACTTTTTAGGTCACTACCATATGGAATTATATATGTTCCCCAAACTTTGATCTCCCGTTGGTTGCTCTTGAATGCAACAAATTTCCTCTCCAATTAATAATTTTGAAATAATTAACTTCTAGTTATTTCCTTAATTTGAGATGGTATCGTAAAATTATCAAATTACAGTCCCTTAAAAATATACTGGTTCATTGGTATGAAAAGTTAAATTAGCTTCTTCCTTTCATACTCTTTGGAAGAATTTAAATAAATTTGAAGTATAATATTATACAATCAAAAACTAAGCAAAAGAAAATTAGTGATAAAGTGCATACTGACATGTAATTGTATCTAATTCTACCATTATCCTCGCTAATTGATCAATGGAGAACCAACCTGTACAGTTCATCGCTAATTTTAAAATAAAAATAATTATTAAATCTATGGAGAATTGTGTATTTCGTTCATTACCCATAGGAAAGGTCATACAAACGATGGCCATCATGAATAAATTAACTATAACTTCAATTTTATTACAGGAGTTAGGTTGGTCTGTAACATCTTTGGTTTTCACCTCTTTGAATGCTTTGAAACTCTCTGGTTCCATCTTTGAATCTTCTATAATTTAAATTGAAGTATCCCTAGGTAGTCAAGATCACTTAGCATCGTAGGTTAATATTTTATCAATTAACAAAAGCATTAACTTTAAATAGTGTTTCCTAGCAACAAGTCCATTTAAGGATCTTGTTTCACCGCTTTTGATTACAACATTTTCTGGACATATTTTATGACGTCAGAATATTATCGAGATCTATGGAAACGCGGAGACCTCAGCTGTAGTACCTTGTGTCACGTGTGTCAATGGTCACACCTGTCAAGGGTAGATTAGTACTAGTCAATAGAAGAACTACTCTATGGACCGGCAACAATAGAGATACAACAGTGTTGGTTTATAGAGATTGCTTATTAATCATCTAATCTTTTGACCTTTTGGACAAGAAAAATGTCGCGCTTCTAACTATTCAACTTACTTATAAGAAGCTAATAATATAAAAGAGGATATAATCTCACATAATGCATTATCCATCACTGAAATAGTCTATTGTATATTAAGCCTCTAATAAGCAACTAATAAAAGTAATATGACAAGTCCATAATAAGATAGAATTTTGAGGACATTAGATACTTATTATATATAATAGTCTACAACGTTACATTAAATAATCAAGTTCTATCCGAGATGTGAACTAGAGAGATTCTTTCTGAATATTTTTATATCCTGTGCCAGTCAAGGAAATAAAAAAACAAAATATTGAGATCCTGTAGGAATCGTTTAATTTTTCAAGGTAAATAGAAAAATGATTATTATATCAGGGTTATACTGTCATTCTGATTTACAATATCTATTTATAATAGTAGTACTTATCAAAATTGTCTAATTTAGTTTGAATCAACAATTAAATACCTATATTTTTCAGCGAATTTATTACTTTTTTTTAGAGATCAAATGGGCAATTTGATATGAACTGTTAAAATCACCCACTTTTGATCTTCAGATAATTACAATAAAACACGAATTTCAACTTGTAATATATACTAATATATAGTAAAAGAAAAGGAGCCGTTAATTTTCAATAGTGATTAAATGTAATTACAATCAAATAATATTTCTTTATTATTATAACCTTGGCTATATTAGATATACTTAGTAACGTATTCTGGTACATCAGGAAATAACTTGCTGTCTATAAATTGTTCAGAAACCCCTAGGTGGTACAATACACTTGCTAATATGAATTGAAATATATTGATACGACCTTTAATTTGCACGAAAGCACTGAGAATAATATATAATAATGTTGCGAAAATACCACATGTCCAATTGACTACAGACGCATCTATATTACTTAATACTTTTAATAACTTAGGCAATTTAATTTTACCTATTTTTTTAATTAATCTAAGCCAACTTGTTATGGTTATAAGGTTGATAAGTATGGAAAAAGCTGCTATCAGAGCTAGTTGAACACTGTTTCCGAATGCATATTGTACTTTAGCTGAATAAAAATACACATCGATAATAAAGTTCAATGCCATGCCCCACGAAAGACCAAAGGAAATTATGCTGCAGATAATCAGAACTTGGACTTCTTTCTCGGGAATTTTCATCGAATTGGCTTTTTCTTTATCATTCATAGGAACCATATTATTTTCGAGATCTGGTTCTTGGAAAGTATCTTTAGGCTGTTTCTTCATGTTTGCTTCATTAAATTGACTTTTTTTTTTCGTCATGGTATTCCACATTATAAATGTTATCCTTTGGGATTTGGTGATCCAATGGTAGGTATCTTTTCTGATTGAATTAAACATAAAACTTCTTATAAGATGCCTCCTTATTAAACACATTTTGGTTGCCATTTTATATTTTAAATTTTATCACGGGCTGCCATGGGGGAGAGAAAAGGAATGACGTAATATTTAATAGTCGAAAAAGATACACATCGACAAAACAAACTAAGACATTAGAAATGTATAGATGGATGATGCCAAATCGATGGTGAAGTCTGAATAGAATGAAATCTATTAGGACTGTAATATGGGTTTAAACTAATGAAGATATTTAATTGGGAAATATTAAAATCGTACAAGAGCTAAAGATTTGATTTTCAAGTCGAAACATGTTCTCATTATTGTCAAAAACAATTATCATGATTTTTGATAGATAGGAATGAATTAATATATCAAATTCCTCACCATTAAGTATAAGTACCAAGTGTATAAAATCTTTGACTATAGTCCCATACCTTTTCTAGTAGACTTATTAAGTTATATATTCTAAAAATAATAATAGAACTAATTGATAAAGTACTGATATTTATATAATTGAGCATAACTAATATTTGCGAAGGCCACAAATACTTATAAAAATATGCCAGCTTTGATCACAGTTGATGGAATGATGATAATTATAATGAATAGGTGAATATTGCAAACTAGATACTTTTGCAAACTAACTTGCGTATCTGCTAGTGCATTCATAATCCTTAATCAAAAACGGTTTACCGGGATAAATTCAAATAACCTCATATATAATAAACACTAATAATCGTTACAATAGAGATGACTGTTTCATTAATTTGGATAAAAATATACAAAGAACGGTTTATATACGTATACCGATCATTTACAAAAGAACTAAATTTAACTTGATTGTTTTATTAGGAGAAATACTATAATTAAAGGGTATCTTAATGTATCTATTTCTTCAAGGCTAATTGTCTGAAGGAGAATTCATCGATGCTGAAAACACCCATCTTGTTAACCTTTAATTCACAAGTTTCAATGTAATCACCATCCATGAAGAAGAAAGTGTTGGTAGAAACTTGAGCACCATCGTTGAAATATAATTCAATGATGTTTCTGTCAACAATACCACGGACCTTGTAGGTAGTGATTTCGTCAGAGACATATTCGCATGGTTGAACATTGACAGCAGTTCTAGTGTTGAATAATGGACAGGTAGCTGTGAATGGACTACCAGTGTTACCACGGTCCAAGTAGAAGGCACCAGCATTAGCAATGTAACCTAACCACAAGTATTCATCATCAAATTGGTTACCTCTTAAGTATAAGGATAAATCAGCAGCTTCGGAATTGTCATAAGCAGAAGCATTGACAGACCAGGTCATGTTGAATTCTAACAAACCTTGAGAAGAGTTGGTGGTAATCTTAGCATGCATGAAGTCGTCGGTAGCGTTGTTCAAAGTGTACAAAGTACCAGCATTCAAGTCAAAGACATCGTAATCAACACAAGGTTCAGATTTCAAACTTAAGATCTTGGATTCTGGGTTAGCTTGGAAGTAGTCCAAAGTGAACTTTCTAACTAAAGACATAGATGACTTCCATGGGTAAGTGTCGACACTTTGAGCGTATTTCCAGTTGGAAGCCCAAGCAACACCTAAGGTAGAGTTGTCAGCAGAGTTGAAGAAAGTTTGTAAAGCGTAGTAATCTTCACCATCATCCAAAGTTTGGGTTTGTTCAGTGAATGGAGTGAAAGTAGTACCGTTGAAGTCACCAATGAAGTATTGGACAAAAGAACCACCGTTTGGAGCACCTGGGTTGACAGAGATGAACATAACCCAAGCATCAGTTGGAGTGGCGGTACCGTTAGAATAAGTAGATGGGTATGGGACAGTCATGTTGGAGGAACCAGAAGCTAAAGTGACGTTTGGTAAGGAAATTCTAGCCAAACCTGGGCATTCATATTGGTAACCCAAAACACCAACCTTTTCAACTTCAGATTCTAAAGTCCAGTCCTTCAAGTCAGAAGAAGAGTAGATAGAAACCTTGTATTCTTGAGTCTTGGCAATAGTCATAATCCACTTTTGGGATTCTTCATGCCAGATAACCTTTGGATCTCTGAATTGAGTAGAGTTGTTAGACAAGACTGGGTTGGATTCGTATTGGATGAAAGTGTAACCACCATCTAAAGAGTAAGCGACACATTGAACTTCAGCTTCTGGAGTGTTGTAAGTGAAGATAGCGACAGCTCTTTGTCTTGGATCAGTAGTAGAATTGAAGAAACCAGAGGTGTTGTTGTAATCAACAACAACGGAACCAGAGTAGAAACCAGTAGTGTTATCAGTTGGAGCCATGGCAATACCAGCGTCATCCCAAACAGTCAAGTTTTTAGAAGTCTTGTGACCCCAGACAATTGGCAAGGACCAGTAAGTTTCATTTGGACTGTATTGGTAGTACATGTGGTAAAGTTCTTCACTGGCATCGTACCATAGACCGTTTGGATCGTTCATCCAACCCTTTGGTGGGGTAGCATGGATCAATGGTCTGCTTTCTTCGAAACCACCGTAAGTTTCGTTGTCAACAGAGGTGTACAAGTCACTGAAGATAGTTGATGGCCAGGTAGTGGTGATATCTGAACCGACAAATGGAGTGACACTAGCACTGTTAGCAGTTAAAGTGGTAGTGGTGACAGATGAGGCAGCATTGGCCAAAGATAAAGAAGCGGCAACTAAAGTAGCTGACTTTGCAACTGATGAAGTTCTCATTTTTGGTTATATAAAAATCTTCTGATCAATTATAAAGAATATAACTAAAATTAGAACTGGTTTTTTTCTATATAACAAGAATAATTAAGTTATAAAATATAAGATACGAATAAAACAGTAATGCCAAAAACGAATCTCATAATATACTTTTTATTTCAGTGTTTATATACCTTCACCCCAGACAGAAAACCAAAATATACAAAACATAGAAAAAAGTACATACGAAAATATCTCAATAGCATTGTCAGACAAAGGATACTAGTACTACTACACAATTTAAACATAGCTAAGAGCCAAACAAAATAAATAAAATTTGAGTCTAGCCTGTACCTCTTAATTACCAAACATCAAATTAAAATTGAAACTACGTCCTGATCCTGATACCAGAGACACGAACTGGTACCACATGTAAAACTAAACCGTTTGGTAATACCGGTTATCACAGGTTTCCTCCTCCCCTGCCCCCCCAAGGGAGAAACTACTTCTCAAATAAAACCTCTAAAATACGACAATTACTTAAATTTTATTTAATCTTTCAAAACATCAAATATAGATAGACTTCAAGACTCTATACACTTTCTTACGCAGTACTAGTAGCTTTGCGTGGTTTACATCCAACAATTTGAAATTTAACTAAAACCTCGATGTTGTTTCGTTTATTAACAAGTCTGGACCTTCCTACTTTACATCTGGGCCCCTACGACGAAGTAGACACTTTTGGCCAAGAACGGTTTGAAAATATCGCAGATATTGAAACAACGACAAGTGCAAGAGCAAGAACAAGAACAACTGCAAGAAGAAGAAGACCTTCAACTGGCCAACCATCTCATCTCTCTCTCTCATCAAATTACATTTGAGTTAAAAGAGACAAAGCAGAGTGAGTACGTTTGTATGTAATGGACCTTAACGAGAGGAATAACAACTACTTCAAGCCTATGTAGCTTAGCAATATGATTCGACGATGATAACTCGAATGTGAGTAGGGCTTCAAGAACGGAGAGAGTCTGAGTTTGTTTTGTTGTAAAGGTTGCACTGGAAAAAAAAGAAAAATCTTAGCACATTAAATGATAAGAAACAAGTGCAGTAGTGGGTAGTAGAAAGTTAAACAATTCAACGTTGAGCTAAGCTAAGCTAAGCGATGCTTAGACGTCAAAATATAATTACTTACTTCTAACGGTGGTTCAGGAGAAATCCATTACCGATGAAGCTTATTGCATATGATTCTCAGCATAGTAGAGTATATTATGTAGAATCGATAAAGTGCTACCTTCCGGTTCAAGATTTAAGAAATAAAGGTAAAAGTGGGATAGTCGGAAACCAATTGAGATACGCAAACACACACACGCAAACACGCTCTTTTCCTCTTTTCTCTCTCTATGTTAATTACTTGATGTAGCTGAAGCCTGAATCAATAAGTAAAATTTAAACACAGACGGGAGTACTCGTTGTTCCTCATATCTCACTATCTACCTATATTATCCAGGCTTAGTATAGGTTAGTAATTATGTACTAAGGTTCTTATTGTAAATGGTTACCTAACCAACTCGGGATATGAACTGCAGGTTATGCAGCAGTGTATTTGGGTTACTCGGTTAATTAAAAACCGAAAAGATTAAAGGATGTTTTTATTATTAGAATAGAACTTCTACTCTAATGATTGAGGATGAATAGATGATCCGGTGTAGTTAGAAACAGACCTCGAAATATTATCTATCTTTCGACCATTGATTATCGATTATTATTCTGTCAATTCCGGTTCGTTTGATAGAAGTCATTTTGATGGATAAAATATATCGTTTAGCCCATTGATTCATAGAGATGGATAAACTCATTTATCCTAAATATTTTGTTGGAACAAGGCATTTTACAATTTGGAATGAGAAAATATGGGAACGTTTGATTTTTAAAGACTGTGAAAGTTTTCATGTTTCGAACCTACATCATGGTTAGAGGCGAGATGTATACACATTTTGATGCATAGAAATATATATTTAGAATTTGTTTACTTCATCTTACAGCTAGGGTTTCTTAAGGATTTCTCGGTCAATGTCAATAGTCGTGCAACCGATAGATATAACATAAAATAAACTAATAATGTTTTTTAGTTGACCTCCACAGGTTGATTACTGGCTTGCCTAGAAAAATTTTAATTTTAATTTCAAGTTTAAACTTAAATGAAGTCAAGTATTTAGGACAGATGCTTATCATCTATCTGTGGCAATTTTAGCATCTCACGTTTTTTTCTTTGATTTTAAATTTGAGATTACTATTTCTGATGCCAAGGGTAGGCTGACAAAATAGTACTGTAAAATTTCAGCTGGATATTTCCGAAGTTTGGCATAAACAAGTGTCTTGATTTATTTCACGATTTGGAATGTGATATATTTAAAGATAAATTAAATAAAAAAATAGCCAATGGCCTATGATCATTCAAGTAATCGCTGTATTATAAAAGATATATATGAATCCAGGTATTCTCTGACGCAATTGAATTGGAGAAATTATTTAAAAATGGACAAAATATAAGAACCAGATAAATTTAATACAGAAAATATGACATTGAGTGTTTTTACAAAATTCTCAAAAACTAAAACATAAATGATAGTTTTCTAATTTAATTAGTATTACTGACTTGAAGAACAACTGATGTTGGAACTGGAGATTTCATACCCATATAATATAGATGGGGACAATATTGAACTATTTGCTTATAATCTTGTTATGAGTATGTAACTAATCTGCGTAAATTTATTAACACTGGCATGTTCAATAGTCTCTGCTTTATTAAAGTATTTACTTTTTCCAAGATTGATTCGAGCTAATTTCTACAACTTCGGATTTATTTCAATGTTCCATGCTGTCGTTACCATTTTAAGATACATAATGTGTACATAATGGGAGTTATACCAACTCTGTTGATCTTTAGTATCTTGAGAGCTTTATTTCACTAATCCCTGAAATTTTGTAGTGAGTTAGTATTGGAATTATTTTTTTCCAATGACATCATAAAATCAATGAATCTCTCGGAATAAATCATTTGATGTTGGCAGTTCTAACAAGATAATCAGTTGACATATTTAGTTTATCGTTACTAAGTTTTGGAGCTGTCAGATTACAAGATATCACCCCTATTTAGAGGTTATAAAAAGTTCTTGTTCTGAGATTGGTAGCTAGATGAGCAAGTATCAGATAGGTATAAAAAGTCGGGAAATGGAAATGCTTTTAAACAATACACTACACTGTACCTGGATTTTCTCACCAGTATACAAGCCCTATGTAACAATTCGGTAAAGCTGATTAATCATTTAACTTCCAAGCATAAACTAATTCATAATTGTCAAGTATCAAAACTACTAGCGTCAAATCAATATCGAAGACTTATATTGTTTATTCAATTCTCAGATACATCTTTTTTAAATATAATCATTTAATTGAACCATTATTGGTAGATGTATGATTTAGTTCTTAAAATATAATTGAACTCATTGCTACTTTTCGTAGTCATCTTAAGTAAGTGTTTGGGTAAGCAATAACGAGTATCTCCCAATAATTGCTGCAGTCTAAATAAATATTTGCCTCTTCAAGAACAGACGACTCGTTTAGATATGAGTTATCCTTTTCTGTGTGTTTGGTAACACCCAAGGTATAAATTTGAATTATTTCAAGTAAGTTTTGGTTTAAGTATAATGATTTCAAATTAAGTCATCCTATGTCTCAATTACAAATACACTTTGAAATTATACATGTTATTGTAATAGTTGTTGCATGTATTTAGTTCCTGACAGAATAGTCAACGTGAAACTTGAATATAATCAGGGATAATTAAGTATAGAATATGGACCAAACTTAAAAGGGCTAGCTGTACAAGACTAATTTGATTATTTATTACACTAAATTCCAAATATATAACTTTCCAATAAAGCAATTAGTTAGAAGTCATATAATTGACCATATCTTACGTCCTTCAGACAGATAACTGGCATTATGTGGCCAGTTAACTTTTATCGAACTAATAAATTTAGTATTATAAAATATTCATCATAAAACAATTTCAATTCCATATCTGATAACTTTTTTTCTTCACACACATCACTCAGGCAAGATGACATGGATAGGGGAATTAAGGATTACATCGAGATTACCAATGAATTTGTATACCAATATATTGTATTCATCAAGATCCAATACGTTGAAAGTAAAAACTTGCAAATAACAACAGTGAAGAGTCAACCCTTGGACACTCAGACCAATACAAGAGCATCCCTTACAGGACGTAATAGTATCGCATGAAGTAAAAGTGCTTTGATATAGCACCATTAATAATAATCCCAAATAATTAATGATGTGTCGTTAGAAATCATATCATTTCCTCAAGCGTAAACTCTACCTACGAGGAGGAAAAGTAGCCTCTTCTTGAAAGACGTTTCTTCTGCAAAAAAGGTACGATTTCTATTTTATTACAATCAATTAATTAATCATCATTTTTAAAATATTCCCCATTAAATAACTGACATGCAATAGAATTTGAATCATCCTCTCACCCAGCCATATAGATCTAACGAACCAATTAAGAAGGCAAGAGTGTCATTCGATAGAAATCTTAAATCCTACTAATTCCACTGGCTGAAGTTCCTTATTCCACTTCATCCCATTGATATTAACTTGACAGGTTCGAGAAACCCCGTTTACTTGACGAGTCCTGAACTGGGATACGTAATCTACTACTTGCGCTTTTCTACACGTGAAGTCTAGAACGAACACAGCGAAACTTGATGTAATTTATTACATGGCCCATTTGTAATATAGACGGCTGGAAGATATTAAAATAGGTTATAGTTAAATAGTTTTAGTTGTTAAGCATTTCAAGTACTTTTAGGCTAAGCTTTTGGTTGTTTGTTCTTGTTTCATTCATGCTAAGCACAAGTATATATCAAAAATCTATAGTTTACGTTTGGCAAAAGGAAGTTTAGCTACTGGTTAATTAAAACTCAGAAACGTATTCAATCCAAAGATAGATAAGATCGAGAGATAGTTTTATATCCATATATATTAGTAATTAAGAAAGGAAAATGAGTTCTAAATCATTGAAAGGTAAAAGAGATAAGAGATACAAGTGCACATATGAAGGTTGTACCAAAGTTTACGATAGACCCTCACTATTACAACAACATAGGTATTCGCATACTAATGAAAGGCCATATTTCTGTGATTATGAGAACTGTGGTAAAAGGTTTATGAGACCTTGTCATCTGCGGGTTCATCAATGGACACATTCACAAGTTAAGCCAAGAACCTGTCATATCTGTGGTAAAGGTTTGATCACCTCCCAACAACTGAAAAGACATTTGAATACACATGAGAAAAAACTTAAAAAGGATATCGATGTCATAATCGGTGGAAACAATGTTCCTGATAATGCTATTAATAATGCTGCTGATCAAATTTCAAAAGGTTCTGATGTATCTAGCGATGCTTCTCCTAATAAGGCTTCGAATGGATTCTCTATTGGTACCCCTTCAAGTTTAGTTAATGGTGAATCTTCAGAGGCTAATTCAAGTGTTTCATCTGCACATGATGCCTTCAACATACCATGTCTGTACGAAGACTGTGATGTATTGATTAAACCAGAAGATGACTTGATGAACCATATGATAGAAGCCCATTTGGTGAGTAGAATGTCTGCCTCTGATACTGTACCAGATTTATTGTTTAACGATGTTGACTCAGTTATACCTTCACCTTTAAGTGACATCAAGAGTGAAACATCACCTGGATCTGGTTTTTCAAACAACTATCAACTTAAGAGTGATGTGGTATTCCCAACGAACATCAATGTCCCAATGGCTGTGTTTGATCAGACTAATAATTACAATATGACCAAACCATTCCCATTTGAGTTGATTAATAATGAACAGTTAATAAGAAATTATTGGAGTAATTTAAGGTGTAAAATTGAATCGTGTCCATGTAGTATGAAAACTCAATTTGTCAATGTATTTGATTTAATAGAGCATTATGATCAAACACATGCGTTCGTTCCAGTCACATTAGTTAAATATGGGTATATTAGTGTCTTCACTAGTGAATGAAAATATGTTTAAGTGCACTCACTTGAGTTATGTTGAATATTTCTAAAATATAATTGACACATAAAATTACGTTTTCTTTGTCAAGCCAAAATGTTTCCCTCAGATTTGATACCACGACAATATATCACTTTGCATTTTTATTTCACTTATACGCCAATATTAAAAACTACTCTGATTGACGATAAGTCTGTTATGTCATATGACTTCATTTTGTTCTCAATGATAGTTTTATCTTCAATGTTTAGTTCCAAGCTTGTATATTGTTTGTATCTCAACTTATGTCTGTAACTGTACAATAAAATAATTTATACCTCTATTTGAATTTACCATATTATAATGACAGAAGTTGATCTAATATTACATTAATAATAGAAAATAAATGGATCTTAAGGTTACACTACGACCATCTTACTACAGATATATATACGGATATGTAGAAGGATCTAAAATGCATATTCATCGAAAAACATATATAGGTTATAATATTTTTATGTTCAGTCAAATTCGATGTCAGAACCTAAGAAATTAAGGTTGTTATTACTTAAATTTTCATTAATTTCAGAAGACAAATCAGAGGGTTCATTGTGAAAAATATCACCTCCTTTCTTTATATTAACATCCTGAATACAGTGCCTTTCATTGTCATTGGTTTTATTCCATGAAATTAGGTCCTGTGAACTACTAGAGGAAGAGTCTAATTCGGGAGTACTATTTCTCATCTGCAATTTTGTATCCTCATCGACCATTTCAGAATTCAAAATATTTGATTTGGTTTTGAATTTGTATGAATCTGATGTTGAACCATCTTTCTTACAGGTATCACTGACTCTAGATTCTTTTGTATTAGCTGAAATTGTTGTTCTGTCTATTTGCTTAATATCATTATTTGTTCTCTTCTTCATATAATTAACTGGAATGCCTTCCCGGCAACACAAATGACGGCATACAAGTTTATCTTTACAAACATGATTACATTCATAGTTTCCATTAAATTTTATTTTTCTCCTTTCATATATATCTTCTATTCCATGCAAAGTAACAGTTTCATTCTTTGCTGCGACAACTGAAGAATTGTTTATATTCGATTTGTTTTCATTTAAATAAGACACTAGACTGTCATCCGAAGACGAGAAGATATCTCTTTCTATTTCTTCAATTGTACTTCTAGCACAGTTTCTTGATTTGTTAAATTTTGAATTAAATCTGTGATCATGAAATACCCCTCGAGGTATGTCATTTTCATTGAATATATATTCTTTCCCGATACCTGCAATCTCTTGGCAATTCATTATAAATTTGATAGAGTCATCTTGAGATTTTATAAATGTGGATATTCTGTAACTTTTGGCTACTTTGAGTTGCATTAACTTGATTCTCCTAAAATCTACAAATTCTCCGGAATCTTTCAGAATTTGAACATCAATTGTTAAGCTTTGGCCATGCCAACGAGTCATGACGTATTGTGTCACAATTTCTATTCTTAAAAAAACTAGAATCTTTCCATCTTTGAAATCGAATTTTTCAGCTTTAACATTTATTTCTAGCTTTGGAATTCCCTCGACGTCCTTTAATATCTTTAAACTTTGAGTTGGATTTATATTCAAGTAATATCCAACTTGGGACTCATTTAAATCAAGTACGTCGTCTAATGTTGAAACACCGTGATTCACAAATTTCCGTACAGCAATCAGTCCCACATTTTTAAGTTGTCGAAGAACCATTGGAGAATCTTCCCAGCATGATCCCGTGATGCATCTTAATAAAAATAAAGAATTCTTTAAAGAAATACCATCTTTTTTCGCAATAAAAGTATCAATCATGCATCTCATTATTCTAAAACTATGTCTAAAAATCGACATTTTGTCTTGAACTAAACTTTGGTGAAGTTTTAAAGAACCTGGATAAGATGGAAATTCAAGTCCACCCAATTCATACTGTATTATCAATGAAACCTTTTGATAAGTACTATCGATTATCCGACTCTGTTTTTTATCTGTTAGATATGGATACCTAATTAAAGGTGACAGGTTGATTTCTTTGTATAATCTCTTTTCAATATGCCTAACTCGGACCTCATCAAACTCTTTGGAACGCGCTAATAAATTCAAAACTTCTTGAATGCCTAATGAGTCTCTTGATTTAATGAAGCTTTTCATAGAATCAAAATATATATAATGACGCGCCATAGCCATTCCAAAACTTGTGCAGCAATATTCGTCACAAATTTTCTCTATAATTTCGTTGGCCTCTAACTCATCTAATAACATTTGGCAAAATTGAAATAACTGAAAATCATTACCTGAACTTTGTTTCTTAAATTTATGTATTTGTGAATATCTGGAAGGATTTCTACAGAACCTTACGTATAAAAAGGTATTTTTCAGCCATTTCACTGCTGTCTTTGTTGAAATAATAGTTTTTAAAGAAATTTCGGCGGTCAAATGCTCTATCAAATCTAAATGTAATGAGCTTTCTAAGTTCGCTGTACCATTAACCAAATTTATGTATTTGGACTTCATTGAAATATCTGTTAATATAATACCGCATCCTTCCGATTCAAAGTCAGGTCTCCCTGCCCTACCAATCATTTGGAGAATATCCAAATCAGAATATTCCTGTGTCTCCGAGGCAGACCACATACGTGTTCCCTTGATTATAACAAGATATGCTGGAAGATTCACACCAACTGCCAACGTTGTGGTAGAACAAAGAACCATAATATTCCCCTTTAAGAATTCTTCTTCTACCAATCGTCTGTCTTCAAGGGATAATCCAGCATGATGAAACGCAACACCTGATCTATAGCAATCAACAAGGACACTGTCATTAAATTGAACAATATTTTTTGAGTTGGAAGCAGACCTAGCATAAGATTGAGTTGCAATAAACTTCGCAGTCGACACAGTTGATGCTCTTGTTGGACAAAATACCAAGACTGGTCTGCCTTTACCGTGTTCATTTAATATTTCATCTAGTTTGGAATTGTATACGGAATCTTTTTGAAATTCATTTTTGCCAGACATGTTATATCCATAGACGTGTTTTTCCAATTGGACTTGTCTATATGAGTCGTCAAATTTAAGAACTCTGGCTGCTCGATTATCAAACTTTTTACCGGATCTTAGCCATTCTGATACGTCTTCTATATTTGGAATTGTAGCACTAACCGCTACTATTCTTATATCTTCATACATATAATTCATCCTCGTGAGAACAACTTCTAATGCGGACCCTCGCCTTTCTTTCAGCATATGTATTTCATCCACAAGAATCAATTTAACTAATTCAAACAAACGCTTATAATCTTCCCATTTTCTAGTTAATAAATCCCACTTCTCAGGAGTCGTGATTATTATATTCGCATTTCTAACTTTATCAGTTTCTGAATACGAGGTATCACTTGTTAACATTCCTACTGAAAGGTTCAAAAACTTTGAAGACCAATTCTTGGATTGTTCATAGCATAAGGATTTTGTAGGGGCAATATATAAAATTTTAATGTTATCTGCACTGTAATTATTATCTCTCAAAAGACGCAAGATCGCCAACTCAAACAGTACAGTCTTTCCTGAACCAGTTGGAGAACTTATCACACAATTCTCATCAGTGTCATATATGTACCGGAATGCTTCCGACTGCATTTTATTAAATTTCGAAAATTTGAAAACATCCTTGAACTTGTCTGGAAGTACACTAGTAGGAACATAATCTTTCTCATATTGTACAATATTAGAACTTGCCTTTTTTCTGACAGTTATCTTTCTTTTCTTACGGACAAGCTTATTGTTGCCTGCCAGTGATACAGAAGATCCTTCTTGAATTGTTGAGTTATACGTGTGTGTTGTTGTATCACAATCTTCATATCTGGCATAGCTATCTGAGCCATAATCAGAACCAACATAGCCATTATAGTCGTCATCCTCTCCTTCACATTGATTATACGTTATTCCAACTTTAAAGGATGGGCGGCTATTTCTGTTACCCGCACTAAACCAATTGTTGTTATTGACAGCATTATTAACATCAACACGATCTTTGAATCCAAAATCACCTCATATAGTTAAGTTTGTTAGTTAAAGTCATTAATCTCCAGTTAAATAACTTCTTATAAAAGGGTATTTTAGCGTCTTCAAAGTAAGAACATTTTAAATTTCCAACTTCGAGTCAGCCATTGATATAGATACTCTCTCCAAAATTCAACTCGTCTGCCACACATTCACTACCGGTATCATCATCGCTCCCTAAAACAAAAAGAGACCCACGATTCATAGTTGATAACTCTGGTTTGATCTCCATATGATCATAAAACGTTTCATCTCTATATTGAGTTTGCCACTTTTAATATCTTAATCTTGTTTTATATTTATTATAGATCTAAATGGAGGAATATGTATCTTTATACCGTATATTGTGATGTTTGATCCAGAAGAATAGCAATGGCCAAGCTATAATATATAAAAGACACCATATTTGGGGATGAAAGAGTTCCAATTAAACTGAATTCATTTAGTCGATTGATATCTAGCTAATAATCTAATACCTATTTAACTGATCAAACCTTTATTTTTACCTAGCTATGGGAATAGTTTTAGAGATAAGTTCATCCATTCTTCTCTTATTGCATAGCTTTACTGGTATTAGTTGAGAAGAGATGGTGGCAGAGGGGGTTCTGATAGGATTTTAGTTAATTTAATTGATATCGTTGCATATAGAATCTATTTTAGATCAGTTATATTTATACCATTCGGATTCATGATGAAGGGTTCTGGAATTGGTTAACGTCTTTCAAGAAGGGCCCCAAAAGGAAGGGTTCCGGCACTGGATATATATGGAAATTGTTTAAACAGATGGTGTTACTAAAACAGCACTTTGTAATGCCCTTAATGAGCCAGTATGGTCGTTTTTGGTCGTTGTAGTTGAATGGGGCTATTTAAAACCCAGGTGATTGCCCATTTTGGTAGCGTACTGCTCTAACACAGTATTTTCAAAAGGAGGGTAACATTCTAAGTAATCAAGGTATCATGGCTCCATACTATAAGAAATCCCATAATAAATATATGAGATGAATATATACTAAGGGTAAGGTAAGGACGACCATAACAAGAGAACTAACTATAGAAATGGCTAGTAAAAGTGAGTCGAAGGATCTTGTTGATGATGATGGTGTGTGTGTTACGTTAGATGATGATGTTTGTGTTTCGTTGGATGATTCTGTATTAAAGAAACCGAAGCTAGAAGAGAAGTCCACTGAGGCAGAAAACAATGATGCTAAGGGAGGTAATGACAATACTGAAGTTCAAATATCAATTGAGGATCAGATTAAAGAAGCAGCTAAAGCATTGCTAAAGAAGAAAATACCGACTATCGTGATTTTGTATGAAGGAACTAGGTTTTTATTGTTCAATTCAGATGAGCCAGAGGCAGAGTTGGCTGCTATTGTATGCGAAGATGAATCTATGTTACATCAGAACTGCGGTACTTTGATGAAAGTTTTACGTGAATTTATGGAAAACTATTATGGAAAATTACATTTCGTTACTAAGGAATTGATGATGGAGATTCCTTGTCTCGAACTGACACTATGTGAAGATAATATTTATAATGAAAAGATCACTTTCAATGATATTCTTTCAATATTTGAAATTTTAAGGGAAAGATCTATTGAGCGTGGAGAAAATGGGATTCCTGATCATTTGAATGTTCAGATTGCGGTACGTCCTAGATTTGTATCAAGGTATAATTCATTAGTGGAGTTAACAGAAAGTGACGCCAGTTTATCGAACATTAAGCCATTCTCCAACGATGAATGTAATCCACTGGTTTTGGATGATGAAATCGATGGAGGTGAGGTGGTAAGTGAGATTGTAGTTACTGGTGAAATGGAAATCGAGGAAATAGACTGATTGGTTATGGGAAGGTTACGCTCGCAAGGACGAGATCACTACCTATTTATTGTATATTAAGGAAAAGGATAAATCAAAAGAACTTTCAACATTAAATGGTTTAATATTGATATCTAAGCTTGATAAGAAATCCATGTTTTAAATAACCGTATTTTATAATTATTTGATAACTGAAGGGATGTTGGGCAATTACTCTTGCGCTAGCAAGAATAAGTTTGAAATGACTTTTTGAGATATTCACTATGATTCTTAAAAGGTTATTTCTAACTAGACGTCTCTGAAGGTTTTCCAAAAAGTGTAACATTAATAATTTTTTAGCTAGATACATATTTATAGTCTTTTTTAACTAATTTTAAATTTAGTCTCTAAAAGTGTTAAAGAAGAACAAAGTTTAAAAATGTCATAGTAGAAAAGATAAATTTTGTTAAATTCAAATCATTCTTAAAGCAATATTAATTTATTAGGAATTTATCTGAAATATCTTGATTCTATATATAGATGATAATTCAAATTGCACCCTAACAATCCGAGCCTCTAAGGTAGCCACACAAATATTGGATCAGTTACATTTGTTTAAAAATCAAGCTCGTAATCCGTTTATATATTGCTTTATAATATTTAAGACTACAAATTCCGAATAATATTTAAACTACTAAGATCTGATAATAATCTATTCAATGACCACATTTAGAACGTATTATATAACACTATATAACTTCAAAATTCAATGAAGCAGTTGTATAAGGGTTCAATAGATTCAAAGATGAATGACACAAACCTATATTGGTCTAATCAAAGTTGTTATTATCTTGTATGAATTAATATTATTATGATTTCTTTTATAATTTTTATGATGTTTTATTTTCAAAAACTTTATTTAATACAGGGCAGATTACATGAAGTCATCGTCGCCAAAATCCTCATAGGTATCAACTCCCATGTCGAATTCTTGATCTTTCTTGAAAGCACCACCCAAGTTAGTCTTAGCCTTTGCCTTTTTCTTACCAGCACCACCAGTAGCTGTACCACCTTTAACTTTAGCCAAACGAGCTCTTCTTTCTTCTCTTTCTTTATCTTTCATCAAAACGTTTAGAGTAGCTATGGATTGTCTAATAGATTCGATAGACATTGGCTTGGCAACGTCTCTGATCAAATCGATAGCCAAAGAAGAAGAGTAGTTCAAAGAAGACTTTTCATTCATTGTGACAATAGCGGTAGCCAAAGCCTTTCTTAAATCTTGGTAATCTTTCTTACTTTCACCGTTGAAAAGAGGGTGGCTTTCAATTGGGGTATCTTTAGTGAAAGCAGCAGGTCTCATGGCATCTGCTACTTCTTGTTCTTTTCTCAAAGCTCTAGCTCTTGGATGTTCTTCGGCGACGCCCAAAGAACCGAATAATTCTGCAGCATTGTTCAAATCTGATTCCAATTCTGCCTTTTTCAACAATTCCTTACGGGTCTTTTCATCCAAGACATCAATTTCCAACAAGACTTGATCAGTAGAACTCTTTTTGTCCTTTTTACTGTCTTTCTTTGCATTTTTCTTAGAATCAGGTTTTGGGGAAGTTTCCTTCTTGGCAGGGGTCTCTTCAGCATCCCAAGATTCCATAATTGGTTCTTCAGCATCCCATGAGTCCATTAAGACAACATCGTCGTTGTTTGCAGAACCTGCAAAGACATCATCATCGTTCCAAGACATTGTGCAAATGTTTGTATAGGTAAATTTAAATGTGTTTTCCAGTTAAGTCTTCAGAACTTCCCGTTTTACCAAATATTTTTTTGTCTTCTGAAAAATTGAACCACACACCAGATAAGTATTGGACTTTCAGAATGCTATTCCAAAATGACAATTGGACCTTTAGGTCGTAGAGATGTGCTATTGAAATAACTATCTTGTGATGTCTTGTCCTCTTCTTGTTAAATAATTTTTCATTGAAATTTCAAAATCATGTGTTACGAAAAGAACGCTGAGAGAACAAATATGTAGTCGTTTAACATGATGTCAATGTTATGTCACGTTACGTTGCAGTGGGGGAAGGGGACATGGTTTGGTTATAAAGCACAAGTTAATGGCACAATGTAACACTCTATCTGCGATTTCTAAAAATTGTAGTATGAATCTTTTGCTGTTGCTGATGCTGTGGTCAGTGGTACTCTTATCTTATGTCCATACAACGATACTATTCATCTTTTGGTGTCGCATCACTATCTACGTCATAGCTAACAGTGTAATTCTCGTGAGAGATCAAATTCCGAACATTCGAAAACAACGCCAACTACAAAGCAGTAAAGTAAATATATAAATATATAAACATATGAAGCAATGAACTAATAATACACAGAAAACTGATATTTAGGACTGGTAGATATAGGTGCTGTATACTTATTCTGGTGTCTGAGAAGGTGCAACCCAATTGTTTACTGTTGTGCCGTTGGTATTAATTCTATTCCTTTAACTATATAAAGGCTACTTCAAAAATTGTTTCGTGTAGGAAAGATCAATTATTCGAAGGCTCATCTATATCCAAAAAATATCAACTGTGTTAATTTGAACTGATCCTGGTCCTGGGAAAGTTTGTAATTCGGGATTTGAAATCGTGTTCTGTGGGTGCTATTGTATTGTTGAAAGGATTTAGACAGTTGTATAGTGTTGTGTAGTGTGTGTTTTTTGGTTCGCTTCTCTTAAGTACTGCAGGATCTAGGGAAGAAATCCGTTTTAACATCATCTGTTAAAGTATTCATGTTTAAAAAGGATATAAACCATGGTGGTGCAAGTACAAGTGCAGGTGCAAGTGGTGGAGGACCTGCCCATAATCATGTTTTGAATAGTCTTAATCCACAGATGTTTACGTCACAAATTCCTGTGCCGTCGTCATCGACAAACTCAAATCTTAAAAGAAGATCTAGTCTCTCTAATAATATGGGTTTGACCGACATGATTAACAAAAGTATAGTTAAAAATAATTTGTCGTCGAAATATAATAATTTGGATAATTCAAGGAAAAAATTTAGAACTACTGTGTCAGGTGCGGACTATTCTAACTCTATCAATGATAAAAATATAATGGGGAATTCACAATTATCACAAAGACATTCGATGATCCCTTATTCAACAAATGCAAACGTTAATTCAAATCCAACTCCAAATATCGCAAATAGAGATCCAAGACCACTGAGAGATAAAAATTTCCAAAATGCTATTCAACAAGAGATTTATGACTATTTAATACAGAACAAATTCGATATAGAGGTCAATTATCCAATCACAATCAAATCGTTAAAACAACCTACTCAAAAGGGATTCATATATATGTTCAAGTGGTTATATAGCAGGCTAGATCCCGGCTATCAATTTACAAAATCAATAGAACAGGAGGTTTATCAATTATTGAGAACTTTACAATACCCTTATTTAGAGACCATTAATAAATCACAAATTTCTGCTGTTGGTGGTAATAGTTGGCATAAATTTCTAGGAATGTTACATTGGCTAGTAAAAATTAATATTAAATTAGATAGATCTTTGAATAGGGTAGATCAATCATTGTTAAATCAAAACACTCAAGATGTTACAATTTTGAATTACCCAGTACAAAATCAAGAAGATCAAGATAAAAAACAGGATAAATATGAGGTCATGATAGAGCAACTTTGCATTAATTATATCACAGATTGTTATAAGAATTATTTAAAAGGTAATGAAAATTTTAAACCCATTAAAGACGAATTATATCAAGAATTCGTAAAGTTAGAAAATATTTTCCAAGCAGACATTAAAAATTTAGATAATTTAAATGAAAAATTCTCGATTAAATGTAATGAATTAGCTAAAAATTTCGAACAACTTAAATTATCAAGGGAAAAATTTAATGCATTACAGAATGATTTAATAAAATTTCAAAATTATGTTAATATTATGGAAAATAAAAGCATCGAATGGCCAATTAAATTAGATAAAATGAAATCCGAATCAGTAACAAAACATTCGGAGATCGAGCAGATTGGAGCAGATATCGAAAAGCTAAACGAAACTTTGAGTAATAGAAATATATCAATTGATGAAATTGAAAATAAAAATCAAGAGAAAGAAAATTTGACTAAATCCCTGGATTCAAATTCTGATAAGATGGATAAGTTGGTAAGTTCAATCAAAACTTTGAAAATTGAATTAGAAGGGATATATAAGGCACTATTGGATACATTGAGACAATATAACTTATCCCTGGATAATTTAATCAATGAAAGATCAAGATTGGATCATAAAATTAATAGACCATTGTTTGTCATTGAGTTACCAAAGAATCTCTCAATAAATGGGGATATGTCAATTACTAATGAGACTTTATTTGATAATAATTTCACTATTGGAAGTACTATTAAAGCAAATATTAATTCTTTGAATAATGAAATAATTGAACGTATAAGGGAAATTGAAAAAAATAATGGAGAATTAGAACATCAACTAATATCGTTAAAGGAAGAAGTAATGGATAAGAATAGAACTATTGAAAAAATTGAATTACAGTTATCTGAAGTAAATTCTGAATATGAATTGAATAAACAAGAAAGCGATTCAAAATTATTGTCACAAGAAATCGAGATTGAAAAAATAGAAAGAAAAATCAATGATTCCAATAGAATAACGAAGGAAAAATTATCGGAAGCTGAGCAACTAATCAAATCAACAAAATTAAAACATGAAGAATCACAACTAGAAATTGATAGACAAAGAGCTTCGTTAAATAAAAAAGTTATTGAAATCATTGAATTTTCAAGCAATTTTAAAATAAATATTCAAAATAAAATTGATTCTACAGAAACTCTTGTCATTGACGAAATCAATAATTTAAAACTATAATCAAAAAGAAAATAATAGTTTAGCTTTAAATCTTTAACAAAAAGTTCAGAGAATAATAATAAAAAAAATTATATACAAATTAATGGGTGCATCGGTTGAAATTAAAACCATAGTTTTTACAGTTTTATAAAATTACAAAATGGTTTACTTTCATTTATTTTAAATAATCATTGTTTAATGATATTGTGTTATTATATAGTAATAAAATAATTTATTAAGAGTAATCTTGTATCACATCCATCATATTGGATTGTGCACTTAAGTCTCTATCACCCACTTCATCAGATTATTCTTGTATGTAGTTCTGGGAAACCAAAGCGAAAAAGAAAAATTTTGACGGTTGAAAAACTTTTCGAAAGCTCATCGCAAAACAGTTTACAGTTGTTATAATTTAAGTAGTTATAAAGTAATTAATTAGATGTTGCTAGGAGTTGATTGGACTTAGTTCTTAATTAATTTGGCTTCTATTTGTAGTATATTGTTCAAGAAAGTAGTATATCAAGAAAATATGGGATCTACTAAGAAGTCTAAAGTTAGTGCAAAGGATGAAAAACCACCAAAATTGAGTGAGAAGGTAAAGAGAGAAGAAGAATTAGCTACTTCCTCTTCCTCTTCCTCTTCATCTTCCTCCTCGTCATCCTCTTCTTCTTCGAGTGATGAAAGTGGTTCTGAATCTGATACCGAATCAAGTTCCAGTTCCAGTTCAAGTTCAAGTGAATCTGGATCTAGTTCCAGTGATGAATCATCAAGTGAATCTAGCTCTAGCTCAAGTTCTAGTTCTGAAGATGAAGAAGAGACTGAAACCAAGGCTGAAACCAAGGCTGAACCAAAGGTTGAAGAAACTGCTAAAAAATCGGATCCTCAGTCCAGCGAATCCAGTTCTAGCGACAGCTCTTCCAGTGACTCTAGCTCTAGTGAAAGCTCTAGCGATAGCTCTAGTGATAGTTCTAGTGATAGCTCTAGTGATAGTTCAAGTGATTCTGATTCTTCAAGTTCTAGCGATTCCGATTCTTCAAGTTCCAGCGATTCCGACTCATCTAGTTCAAGTGATTCTGATTCTTCAAGCTCTAGCGATTCTGATTCTTCAAGCTCCAGTGATTCTGATTCTTCAAGCTCTAGTGATTCCGATTCTTCAAGTTCTAGTGATTCCGATTCGTCTAGTTCCAGTGATTCGGACTCATCTAGTTCATCAGGTTCTTCTAGCTCTGACTCCGATTCTAGCAGCTCTGAATCTGAATCTGAAGAAGAAACCAATGACAAGAAAAGAACCAGAGAAGAAGATAAAGAAGAATCCAATGATAATAAGAAAGCCAAAATGGATTCCGATAATAGCAGCGATAGTGTAGCATCTAGAACTGAATCATTAGAAGCACAACCAGATAGAGAGAAACTGGACATTTCTGCAGGTACTGACGAATTGAAAGAAGGACAAAGAAAGCATTTTTCTAGAGTTGAAAGAAAGAAGATTTCCTTTGAAGCATGGGAATTAACCGATAATACTTATAAAGGTGCTGCAGGTACATGGGGTGAGATGGCCAATGACAGGTTATCCAGAGTTAGAGGTAAAGATTTCACCAAGAACAAAAACAAGATGAAGAGAGGTTCCTACAGAGGTGGTTCCATTACCCTTGCATCAGGTTCTTACAAATTCACTGATTAATCTTTCAGAGTAAAGAAAACCGAAAAAATATTATAAAAGAGAGATTAATATCAAATGATAAACATTAAATCAAACCAAAGTGTAATAACCTAATAATAAAATAAAAGAATAAAACAAAAGCAAAACACAATGACATTACTGGTGTACTGTAAAACAATTAATTTTAGATTAAAAGTAACATATATAGAGAAAAGACAAAATTGCAAGGCAGTATAGTATTGATTCAACTGTCATCAATTTTGTAGTGTGTACTGTATAAAAGAAAATAACAAACATTATCATATAAGAAACAAAGCAATTATGCATAACTTAGAATTAACCCATATACAAGTGACATTGAGGACTAAACTTCAATTCTTTAAGTTAGACGTGCCAATTATTTATGGCACAATGTGTTGTCTCTTATATAAATTTATAGTATATAAGATATATAAGATATAGATAACCTTACCATTACCATTCACAATTACAAATGCACCACGTGATAGCTATACTATCACGTGATCTAGGATTTCCCTAATTTGATCCTCCGTTTCTTTTTCATTTTCTTCTTCTTTCTTTTTTCTCATTTCTTTTTTCTTCTGTTGCTTCTCTTTCTTCTCTATTCCTGTACGCGTCCTGTCTGCCCCTCCCCTTCTGTCCCATCCCCCATTCCTCCCCTCCCTTCTTCGCCAACCGCAGAATCACATGGCTTCATCTCGACAACAACAAATTTCCCTTTTCGGTTAGCAAACCTTTCTGAAAAATTATCATCAACACCAACCAACATCTCTCTATGCATCGAGGAATCAGCCGGATCAACAGTAGTTGAATAGAATCAAGACTTGATGGGATAGAAGTACTTGGGGAACATCACCCAATTTACTTTAATTCTGTTTCTAACTCTAATTCTAATTCTTATTCTGATTTAAAGGGAACTAGGAATGTAGCTAAAGTTTTTGAAATATATAAAATAAAGTGTCTAATATTGGTAGTGTCTTTTTCCAGTAAACACGACCGACGGTTATTCGATGATTAGTTTAAACGATCAATACATCCTACATATATATAATTAATAAAGCAAAGGATTGATATTAATACCAATATCAATATCAGTATTGAAATTGAAACTGAAATTGACAGATACAAGAGGAAAATAAAAATGGCTGTTGATATCCAAAACTACCATGTTACTCAACATCTCATAGAGAAATATTACGAACATATTTTAGGCAGTGCCTATAAGGAGCACATCTCTAGTAGAGGTAGTGACTATTCAAATTCTTCTTCAAGTTTAAAAAATAATACTAAGGCAGGTGCTAGAGAAACCTCGATAGACACTAAACAAAGTAAATCGAATTCAGATTCAAATGAGGTCTCTAGTCAATCTGGAAGTACAAAAGTTGGAGGAGATAAAAGTAAAAGTTTAGATGACACTTCTTCTGATACTGCTCTTAATAATGACCAAGAAAACGACTCGAAGAATGCTTCTGAAGAAAAAGATAATGGATCTTTTATTCCAAAATGTAAAAATTTCTTACATAGCTTATTTGCTGGTGATTATGAAAGAGATTTATTAATTGAAAGAGTACTATCTGAAAAACAACATGCAATGTCTTTTGAAGAATGGAAAGCTGCAGGTTTAAGATTAGATGGTCTAACTAATAAAAATCAATGGAAACAAAGAGCTGACTCGAATTTATACGATTATAAACTTATCAAGGGTTTAACAGAAAAGTTACGGCAATCAAGATTGGATGAGGATTATTATCAGTTGTTGTATTTAATTAGAACTAACTGGGTTAGAAATTTAGGTGGCATGGGAAATGTAAACCTATATAGAAGATCGCACGTTGGAACAAAATATATCATAGATGATTATATTGAAGAATCAAGATTATGTATAGAGGTTTTATTAAATCAATCCGAATTAGATGATAGCTATTTATTAGGTATCCTACAACAAACTAGAAGAAATATAGGGAGAACGGCATTGGTCTTAAGCGGTGGTGGTACTTTTGGTTTATTCCATATAGGTGTCCTAGCAACTCTTTTTGAATTGGATTTATTACCTAGGGTTATTAGTGGTAGTAGTGCTGGTGCTATAATCGCAAGTATCCTTTCAGTCCATCATAAAGATGAAATTCCAGAATTATTAGAACGTGTGTTAGAAAGTGAGTTTAATATTTTTAAAGATGATAGTCAGAAAAGCGACAGTGAGAATTTATTGATTAAAATTTCAAGATCGTTTAAAAGCGGGACTTGGTTTGACAATCAGCATTTAGTAAATACCATGATTATGTTTCTAGGAGATCTGACATTCAGGGAAGCTTACAATAGAACTGGTAAAATTTTAAACATTACCGTATCGCCAGCATCTCTATTCGAACAACCAAGGCTATTGAATAACTTAACAGCTCCAAATGTTCTAATTTGGTCGGCTGTATGTGCATCATGCTCGTTACCAGGTATCTTTCCTTCTACAAATCTTTACGAGAAGGATCCAAGAACTGGAGAAACAAGAGAATGGAATGGTAGTAGTTCAGTGAAATTTGTAGATGGCTCTGTCGATAACGATTTGCCTATTTCAAGACTTTCAGAAATGTTTAATGTTGATCATATCATTGCTTGTCAGGTGAATCCACACGTCTTTCCATTCTTAAAATTTGCGCTTTCTTGTGTGGGTGGTGACATTGAAGATGAATTTAGTGCAAGGTTCAAGCAGAATATTTCAAGTATTTACAGCTTTTTATCCAATGAATTGATACACATGTTAGAAATGGGCAGTGAACTAGGTATTGCCAAAAATGTTTTAACAAAATTTAGATCTGTACTTTCTCAACAATATTCCGGTGATATAACTATCCTACCAGATATGAAAATGTTATTACGAATGAATGAAATTCTAATTAACCCATCAACGGAATTTTTGCTGAGAGAAACGACAAATGGTGCCAGAGCAACATGGCCAAAGGTTTGTATTATCCAGAATCATTGTGGTCAAGAACTTGAGCTAGACAAAGCAATTACATACTTGAAAGGTAAGATTATAGTTTCAGCATCAATCAAGAATCCGTTACAATTTGCAGAAATGCCAGTAGGTTTGATTAAATCGTCGCAACAAAGAGTCGAAGATAATACGGATGATAATCCTATATCAAATGTACTAGATGATAACCTATTGGAAGCGGAATCATCAAATTCACTTTTGTTGTTGCGTGAAAATGCCAGTCATTATAAGAGAGCTTCTAATTCAAAAGTTATGTTTTCAACGTATGCTCTATCTAACAACACAAGAAGAAACAGACGTTCGACTGATCTATCTACCAATACAAGAAATATGTCACATTCATTTTCATTTTCTGCCTCATCACCATCTTCAAGGGTATCCAGATATCCTCACAGACATTCCGTAGTTCGACCATCAATATATAAAAAGGGAAGTACCGGACAATTATTAGTCCCAAAGGACCCAAATCCAGTAATGGTACAAAGTAGAAAGCTATTCGATGATAGTGATTCCTCCTCTCTAACTGGGGAAGGAAATCATATAGTTGTTCCCTCCCCAAGTTTAGCCAAGATTAGCACATTACACTCTATAGAGTTCGGAGTTGTGAAAGACTCTTATGAGAAAACAAATATCACAGCTACAAAATTTAAATATGTGGAAACTACAGATGAGCTAGATAGTGTTTTTGTATCAGAGTCTGATAATGATGATATCTCACCTAAGAAGGTTAATAACAGAGAACTAAGAGCTCGTAAGAATGCAGGGAGAACAAATCGCAGAGTTTCAAGTGAGAAAAACAGGAGAAGAACATCATTAACACCTGTCAAGAAGATTATGGCAGAAGCTGACTGATGATCAACTGCTTTGGACAGTTTAAGCATAATAACAGAAGAACTATTTTTGCATTTTATGACATTTTTTTGTATTTAATCCAATATTACATTGCTATATGATTTTACTTAATAACTAATATTTTTAAGTTGTGACTTTTTTTTATGATGATAGATCTAAATCATTTTGGTCCTTTAAAAGTTAATATTATCTTGCCTGACTGAAATATAATTTTGACCTTGTTTAAATCTAAACCATATTGTTTTATTTTAGGTATCCGTTTGCTATATTAAAACATCTGTTACCCATGGATGAAATATGCTTAGTGTGTAGATGTAAAGAGTGTTGTTGTATGTATGAACCCTATTTCTTTCTGTTTAAAGACTTCCTTTTCAGCCACCTATCTTTAGTACTTGTGACTTTAATCTCCTTCTTTGGTGCCATAGTATTGGAGACAGAAATATCTGATAAAACAGATACTGTAACAGGGCCCTTTTTCTTTGAAGAAGCTCTTAATTTTTTTAGAGAGTTCTTTTTCTTCTTTTTTAATTGAGCCTGAACTTCAGGTATATATTTATCATCAATCTCTATATCATTAAAATTAATATGTTTTGGCATTGCCTTGATCTGTTCATTATCTGCGTTAGATTCCTTAAGCTTATCGAAAAATTCGGTTGGCATCTCTTCTAATTCATTCTTTTCAGTCACATCATCCCTTGTATCTAGATTTCTTTTATGTTTTTCTTCTTTTTGTTTTTTAAATATTTCATTCTGCTTTCTTCTCTTCTCTTTTAACATTTTTTGTTCCAAATTCAATGCATCTTCTCTAATCTTCATAGCAATTTCAGCATCATTTTTAGCAGAAGAAACACCTTCTTCTTCAGGAACGTCGTCATCACTATCACTTTCACTAATATCAGCATATTTGTCAACTGGCATATCAGTTGTATTTTGAGATGCTAAATGTGGAAGGTCTTCAAGACCTTCATCGAATTTTACATGCTTTGAAGCTGAGCTGACTGTCATCTTTATGATTTATATATGACACAGTTACACCTCTTCTAATAATTGTTCGAAAGAAACTTGGTTCGATCTTTACCATGTAAAGTAAACCAAAATGATTGATCAAGTATATATATGTACCTTACTAATTATATTCATAACAGTCTAAAGTAGTGCTTTGAATTCATCTCATCTCATCTCATCGCAGTTTTTGATATTTTTTGGAAAAATTTTAAAGCTTATAGAATTTAGCACGTGATATTGGATATTTCAATAGAAACATCAATGATGAAGAACCTGACACTTCAAAAGGGCAACACACGTACTGTGTATTACGGTTGAAAGTTGTTTTTGATGCATTACATTTTATTTTAATTTATATTAATTATATATTTATTATATTGGATCATTATCAGAACATCCTAATGGTTATTTTTCTTATTATCTTCTCAGAAGATATAGTTATCACCTGAAAAGAATATCATTTGTGATAAGTAATCTTTAGGGTACGTTATAGTTAGAACTTGGTTCAATTAGTTCTTGGTCATGACACTTAAATTTATTTGCCGTGTAGTTTTTGGTTATTTTCAATCAATCTTAGCATATTTCTCAGAAGCATAACGATTGTGACTTTGCCTGTCATTGGCACATATAATGAAGCCTTAGTTTTAACAGAATCATCAAAGTTTCTAAATGATGAGAAATTAATGCAGGAAGTACCATCTTTGATATATTCGGTTGGGATTTTATAAGATTCACTTGGGACACCAGTAATTATTACATCGGAATCTTGGCAACATTTTTTTAATAGATCTTCAGAATAAGGACCTAAATCTTCTACGTGATGCTTAGTAAATTTCAAACCTTCACCTCTGGTGAATTTTTGAATATTATTAACGTCGACAGAGTAAACAGTAGCACCGTCATTTGCTAATAATGCAGCTAATGGTCTACCGACAATTTCTGATCTATTTATAACGACACATTTTCTACCATAAAGTCTATTACCTTCTGGTAATAGAGTATTGTAAATTTTTAAGTACTCCATTATCTTAACAACAGCTAAAGGAGTACAAGGTAAAATTGATTTCAATTCATTATTTGAATCCAAAAATCTGATATTGTGATATAAATTCTGATAATAAACATGGTTTAAACCTTCGACATCTTTTTCTCTTGATACGACTTGTTGTAAATATTGGTCTTGAGCATTACCAAAAACTGGATAATAAACCATTATCCCATTGACGGAGTCATCTCTATTTGCTTCGATAATTGCTTCTTCTAAGAAATCTCTATCTTCGACCCTGCGTAATTCATATCTAAAACCCATTGATTCGCAACTTTTTTTAGTCCAAGTAGCATACATTTCAGCAGCAGGATCATTATTAGCTAAGAATCCAACTAATAATGGCCCATTTGGTAATGAACTTTTCAAAGAATCTACTTTCTTGATAATCTCTTCACCAAAGTTGTTGGCAACAGTAGAAGCTAAGATAGTTGAACCAGGTTTTAAAGCAGATGATGACATGCTAGTATTTTGTATAAATTTAATCTATAACCTTTTAACAATGATCTGTAATACGTTAATGATAGGTATTTGTATATAGAATTAAAGTTATATAAGTTATAATATTACTGTAATATATAACATACTACAAAGATTCATTTTATTTTGTTTAAAAAAATCAATCCCAAGCTTTATATATACATGAAAGGGTAAAGAAACTCGTTAACCTTTACATTCACATTACCATTTACTCTTACTCTTGCATAAATTAAATTGATTCTACTAACTCTGTATTACAATATTAATTAATCAAACTACAACCCGATATGGTAATAAGACATAGAATAACTTGATTTGATTCAAGTCGATTTGAAATTAGAAGTCCAACTGAATTCCTATTTCCATCAAGTATTGATGGTTTAGTTGGTTAGTGATAACTCTTTAAACCTTGATATTTTCAAACAGAGTCAGACTGAAGGAAGGATTTGATGGCTGTTAAGAAAGAAGAGAACCATCCGAGTTTTTTGACTTCTTACAAGAGCAAAAGTAGAACAAAGAGCAAGGCCAAGGACAAGACTATATAATAGCAACTATTGCTATTTCTTCACTCTGGTCACTCTTAATCACGTGGCATACTAGAAGGACTCCTTCTTATTTCAATAATTTGAATTGCAATACTCAACACTCCCCCTCCCCCGGTTATAATATAGGCATGTGGACAAATTCAGATGTCTCTGCTGTTATAAATTTCTATTATATGATTCAACTAACTAATACTATAAGTCTGGTTTACTTGTTATATCACATATTGCAACTTTTCTAAGTGATTACCCTTCGATAAGTTGATGATCACTTGACCATTTCAATAATGACGTATTGTCAAATCAAATTTCGAAACTGTCTAATTCCAAAATTTAACTTTTTACCCTTTTCAGAAACAGCTCATCGCTGAAACTTTTCAAAAATTTTCGAACAAGTTTAAATGGATAACAATAGTTAAACATATCAGATGCGTTTAAGGATTGGTTTTGTTGTCGATAGGATATTCAAGTGTGGGAAAGCTGCCTTTAGTGTGATTCAGTTTTTGTTGGTTTGATATTCCAGCGTTATTCATTTTAAAAGGGTAGCTTAGAACAAAGGTAGAACAAGATTGATTCATGGCCATTTAGCAACCTTTAAAGGCAAATTTATACTATAATATCTTTGGGAAAAGGGAAAGAACCTCTCTCTTGCCAACAAAAAATAAGAATAATAGTAATAGTAATAATAATAGTTAGTATTTCTTTATAATTATTTCAAGTTGTTGCCAATTAATAAGATAAAATTTCCATCTTCTTATACAAGCTGTATTTCTTTACATTCATTTCATACTTCAACTATTCAGCTTGCAAAGAATAAGAAATTTTTAAATAATACAGCATTGAATAGGAAAAAAAAGTTAAAATCACCTGCGATGTTCACGTTTTCACCAATAACACATCCTACTAATGACACTAAACATCCTTTGCTTTTATTAACAACAGAAAATGGTAATAAGTATTTCTTTGGGAAAATACCAGAAGGTTCTCAAAGATCAATTACTGAAAATAAAATAAGAATTTCAAAATTAGAGAATATTTTCCTTACTGGTGAATTAAAATGGAATTCATTTGGTGGTTTACCTGGTATGATCTTAACTCTAGCTGATCAAGGTAGAGATAAATTAAAATTGCATTATAATAGTCCCATTATTAATTTCATTATTTCAACATGGAGATATTACGTATTTAGATTTGGTATAGATCTCACAACCAATGTGATTCAGGACCAAGAGTTATATCAGGATAAATCAATCATCGTTAAATCCATTACAGTTACAAAGGAAAATGAGACAGAGGGAAAAAATTCTGATAATATTTTTACAAAAGAACTAAAATCAGTAATAAATTCAATTGCATCAAGTATGTTTCCTAAAAAATCACCGATTTCAAAATTTGATCCCTCTACTGATCCTCATTTAAATGTATCATTGCCAAATTTATCTTATACATACAATTCAACTCAAAGTTATGAAATATCGTTTCATCCAATAAGAGGTAAATTTAAAGTTAAAGAAGCTATAAATCTTGGTATACCAAAGGGTCCTTTATTCTCAAAATTGGCAAATGGTGAATCTATTACACTAGAAGACGGCACAGTAATATTACCTGAACAAGTTTTAGAAAAGGAAAGAAATGTTTCAAAAGTTTTAATACTTGACATTCCTAATGACAACTATATTCCTCATTTTAAAGAGAAATTCAAAAATTATGATTTTGAAGACCTATCTGTAATCTATTATTTCCTTGATGAAGATATCACCATTGGAAAAGAACTTATCGAATTTATGGAAATTTTCCCAGATTCAATTCAACATATTGTTTCTCATTCATTGATATCTCCTAACACTGTTACGTTCAAAGGGTCTGCTATAACTTTATTGAAGTTAAAATCGCTACAGGTAGATAATTATAATTTACCAAGAACGGATAGAATATATTCAAAAGAATTTTTTGACTGTTTTAATAAAAATCTGCCAAGTGACGTATCAGTGATACAACAACAAGAAGAACCATTGACATCCACGATAGATGGCAAAAATGTTCATGTATATAGACAAAATACAATTTTAAAATTAGACCCATTCACAAAAGATAGTAATGATTTAAGATATAAAATCACTAATAAAAACTCTGATATAGTAGATTGGAAGAAATATTATGATCAATTTTTGAAACCATTTAGTGATGAAATTGGATCTGTTGATGATGTGGTGAATAGTCAAATTAATACTAATAACTACAACAATACTATTGAAAAGTCAAGAAGAGTTGAGATTGTAACATTAGGTACAGGGAGTGCATTGCCATCTAAATATAGAAATGTAGTTTCTACACTGATCAAAGTTCCTTACATTAACAAAGATAATAGTATAGAAAACCGCTGTGTATTATTAGATGCAGGTGAAAACACATTAGGTACTATTTTAAGAATGTTTTCATCGATAGATTGCAAAAAGTTATTTAAGGACTTAAAAATGATATATCTAAGTCATCTTCATGCTGACCACCATCTTGGGATAATTAGCATTTTGGAAGAATGGTATAAATATAATCAAGAGGACAAAGATGCTATAATTTACTTGGTTACACCATGGCAATATAATAAATTTATTCATGAATGGTTAAACCTTGAAAAACCAGAAATTTTAGAGAGGATTAGATATATAAGTGGTGAACACTTGGTTTCTGGTAATTTTGTAAGAAGAGAAATTCAGCCTATCACAATTGAAGAATTTGATAGTATGTTGAAATTACCAGCTAAGAAAAAGCAAAAGCTTTCATTTGTTGAGGATTCTTCCTATAGAGATTTAAAGGCAATTAATACAATGTATCAAGATTTAAAGATTAAAAGTTTCCAAACATGTCGTGCAAAACACTGTAATTGGGCATATTCAAATACTATTACCTTTTATACTAATTCGAATCCTTCAAATAATACCTTTAAAGTTTCTTATTCAGGTGATACAAGACCTAATATCAAGTCATTTGCACAAGATATAGGCTATAAATCTGATCTGTTGATTCACGAAGCAACTTTAGATAACGAATTGATTGAAGATGCGATACTGAAAAGACACTGTACCATTGATGAAGCAATTGAAGTTTCGAATTCAATGGAGGCAAATAAATTGATCTTAACTCATTTCTCACAGAGATACCCTAAATTACCCCAGATTGATAATAATAAACTAATCCTTGCAAAGGAATATTGTTTCGCATTTGATGGTATGATTGTAGATTATGACAGAATAGGTGAACAACAAAAATATTTCCCAATTTTAAAGAAAATATTTATATCTGAAGAAGAAGAAGAAAAGCATGAAGAAAAGCAAGAAGATGTCGTCGATAAATAACTGTTGTATAGTATCGTCCTATGACTATACCTTAAAGTATGTACCTGTATAAATCAATATCTACAATTAATATGTAACTCCTAATATAAGCATCTACATATTATTTTGATAAAATGTTTCCCAAAGTTCAATACATTCTTTTTGGGCTTCAATTGAAGATTCTAAAAATATTTCAATGCTATTTCTAAATTCCTTGACCTTGTCGGTTTCAAAATTAATGAACTCTCTCTTAATCTTTTCTCCGATTTGTTCCCATTTAGATTTTACTATTAAATATCTTTTTTGTAATTTCTCTTTTTGTTCTGATGCAATGTTTAGTTTATCAATATTATTGGATGATGAAGAATTGGATTTCAATTTATTTAATTGTGTATCAGCTTTTGAATAGTTCTCTCTTACTGCAACTAAATAATAACCTAATTTTGCACGTTGGTTGAAAATTGCGCGGACACTTGCCAATGATCTTATGTATTCATCTAAAGTAATACCTAGTGTTAATGATTCTTGGGAAGAGACTCTTTCCAATCCTTCTTTAATTTTTCTATGAGTTTCTGCGAAATTTGTCAAAATGTCAGCACTAGTTTTAGTTACTTCTAATTTTGCGAGGATATCAATTGAATTAGCAAATTCTTCAGTTACAAAAGTTAGAGATGATCTCTCTGAATCGATTAATTCTAATGATTTATAAAGCTGTTTCAATTGTTCTTCTAGGATTTCTAATGCTTGATATTGATCTAAGAAAAATTCGTCACTCTCTTCGTATTTTGGAGGAGATGAAAATGAAAGACTCATGAAACTTCTATTCTTTTGACCATCTATACCTCCATTTTTATCTGCGTCTGCTGCGTCCTCTGCACCTAATAGCTCTATATCGCTTATATGAATTTCAGAGAGATCATTACTGTCATTAGATGCTTGTGAGCCAGTGTAATGTTCTCTTGTTTTAGAATCCATCATGAAACTTGGACTTGTCAAAAACATTAAGAAATCTTGATCTCTTTGCAATATTGGATCCTTTGAAATTTTAATTAACATTCTTTCCATTTGGAATCTACGATTTTCCATGAAATCTTGTTTGAATCTCCCAACAGCCTGCTTTTCTGGTGGTGGAGGAATTATTCTACCCCAGTGATTACTTTGTAATTGTCTATATAGCCATCTAAAATCGGTATATCTCCTATTGACTTGGGAAACTGTTGAATTCGGGTCATCGATTTTTGTAGAAACGGTATACTCTACGTGAAGTGAAGTTAAGTCACCAACTTTAATTGGATCCTTGACTTCAATTTCATATTTTACTAATTTTGTTTCTTCTATGTTTACATCTAACATTTGGTCATTTTCATCATTTGGCCTTGATTGAAGGGCTTCTTTACCATTTGAAATCCCAGTCACCTCAGTGATATCTGGTCTTTTTACCTGAGATAAATCAAATAATGGTTTTTCAATTTCCTTCAAAATGTCACTTTTTGCAATTCTCTTATTGAGCTGTGTTTCGTCTTCTATAGATTCATCTACAAATTCATTCAATTTTTCAAATTTCGACAATGGGTCTGTTCCATCAGTTGGTTTCATTTGCATAGATTTTTCATTTGTATCATTAACTGGACGACGACGTAACCTAGCAGAATTAAATAAAACCTTTGGAGCAAATTGTACCTTTCCTGTACCTTTAGAATCATCTACATCGTTGGCTTTAGTTAAAATATCTTCTTCATTGAATTTCAAAGGAGAATACACATTCCCATCGAATAGGGGATCAGCTGCAGTTTTCACAGCGGGTTTGGATAGTGATGAAACAGAGCTATTTAATAGATCATTATCAGGAGCTAAAATAGACATTAACCTCTTGTTGTCTTCTTTTTTGTTCTGATCATTTTCTTCCTCCTGTGAACTGTCATCAACCTTTGCATCAACCTCGATACTTCTAGTGGACTCCGAAGTGTGTACCGGTTGGATATCACTCTTTGGTTCATCATTAACATCCAAATTAGCGTCTGTAACTTGAATATCTACAAGATTAGTGCTTTCAAATTGTGAAGGCTCATCGTTCGTTGATAATTTTGCAAAAGTACCACTCAACTCAGTGTGAAGTTTTCTATCTTCAGTATTCAATTCATCCCATACAGGAGCACTTAAATCATCATCAAAATTCATCTTAATAGTAGCCTTCTATCAGATTCTTTTGACCTTATCCCTTTCCTTATCTACAACTCTTTTGAAGTATGCAATGTTTCTGTATGTCTTTTTTCATCTTATAGTTTTTTATATACATCTTAATTTTAAATATTTCCTTGTACTGTTCGTACCGAGCAAAGAGAGCATTAAAGTAAAGGACTCTAAAGAACTACCTAAAACGTCAGAATATCAATCTGAATGACAATATAATAGCTTTAATCAAAGGTGATTATTCAATAAATTGTTTTTTAGATATTAGATAAGAAATTATAAAATAAATTTTTGTATATAAATATATGAGTGGAATAATATTATTAAATTTATAGAAGAATCTTCAATGAGTTCATATATATGATGCAAAAATGGTTAACGCTCACTCATCAATCTTTTCAATGCAGTTCTTGCATCATCTTGTTCTAAAGACGATGAAACTGTTGATGATTCGTTGATTGTTCCTACCGTAGGTTGGTTGTTATTATTACTATTACTATTTCTATGATTACTATTATTGCCGTTATTATTGTTATTAATACTATTATTATTAACGACGTCACTGTTGATGTTGCTTCTGATATCGTTGTTGTTATTATCAGCCGGGATAGTACCTGGAATAAATTTGGCGGTTAATGATCCATTCATGGTTTGTTGAATTAATGGAGTGCATTCAATTACTGAGGATTGGAATTCCTGGGCATTTTTTGGAGTTGTAGGTTCTATCAGAGCTTTTGCTGAAATATTATTTCCAGGACTTGATAGAAGATTTAGATTACTTGCAGCCAAAGTGGACAGAACTGATAAAGAACTTCTTCTTCTCTTTACTGTGGATGAAAGAAGTTCGATATGTGATAATGAGGAAGCAGAAGCTATTCTTGGCGGTGATGAATTGATATTAATCATGGGAAAATTCGCTATACTTGATTTTTTAGATGGTGAAAGTTCAGGTTGGGTTACACCTAATGACTGCCCATTGGATATTAATACAGCATTTGTATCAAGTCTTTGCGGACTGAAAGCCTTTGGGGAACCAAAGTTGACCCATGATGGCGGAGTATTGAAACACAACTGTCTTCTTGGAGATGTAGTTAAAGATGCAGTGTTGATGTTATCATTCCAGCTTACTTCGGCATGATCAGTAAGTAATAATGGATCACCACTTGAAAGTTTAAATACAAATTCCTGTTGATGTGAATGTGATAGAATTGTTTGACCTGATTTTGGTAGTAATTTTGATTTTGGTGACAACGCAAAATTATTTTCATTATTTGAATCAAACGAAGCACCTAAAATTCTTCTTGGAGTGGCAATTATTGTTTCATCTAATAAAATTTGATCAATAGCAATTGGAGTGAAACCTGTTGTTAGATGAAAAGTTGTCTTTGGAGTAGATGGTGGTAACAAAGAATTTGTGTTAGGATGGTGTTTTAAGGAATCCGTGTTAAATTTGGCGTTTCTGTCATCATCTTTTAAATCTTCATCATGTGTAGGAGAAGTTTTGACGATTATTGGCAACTTCTTATTATTTTTATCATTGGCGATTGAATCTTCTAATTTTGATTCCAATTCGTTAACAACTTTTCTCTCCTCTTCTAATGTATTTTCAAGATTATTAGATTTACCTTTATTTATATCAGTTCTCATCTGTCTTAACATTGAGATGACATAATTTTTCTCTAACTGAACATTATCATTGTTTTTGATTAATTTATCATTCTCAGATTTGCAATTCAAAGATGGGGATTCCAATGGAAAGTTTAAAGTGGAACTATTCAATTCATCTGAGGAAATATTTGGAATACCTTCAATCTGTATAGTTTCTCCTGGTCTAGCAATTGTTGCTCTACCATTTTCGTTAATATTCAAGCTAAATCTAAAATTCTGTAATGGTGAAACTGTGCTTTTGGCAATTGGTTTCTCTAATTGTAATCCATGTTTGATAGAATTAAATGGGGATGAAGGCATTGGAGGAGAAGACCGCAAGAAATTTAATTTTGAATTTGAAGAGAAGATAGTATCATTGATTGAAGAAGGAGTTGGTAATGGAGACATTTCACTTTTTGAAAGTATACTATTGTTAATATTGATACTTGATGGGGTTGATATAGATTTTTTTGGTGGAGTTGATAAAATAACACCTCTGTATCTACCTTTCCTTGAGCAACCTCCAGAGGCTATATGATTGACACTACTACCAGTAGTACTGCCTGATCTTCTTTTCTTTGGTGAAGGTGTCATTTGACCAACTTTCATTAGTGGTTTTGAAAAATTTTGACCAGTTAGACCTTGTTTTTGCACTTGCATTGAAGAATGAGCCATTGGACTTTGTAAAGGATTTGGGTATTCTTTTGTAATTGGAGGTCTACCTCTCTTTCTTGTTGGTTTCTCCATGGCAATAGCTGCTTGCATTATTACTTTCTCTGAAATTCTTTCAATTGTGATGTATATGTTCTGTTAATTTTTGGATATATCAGTGTTGCTCACACACACATACACATAAAGAGTAGTTATAGCAGCCAATTCGAGATCTCAGTAACAAATCAATCCTTCAAGCTGAGCTAGGTAGATTCAAATAAAGATTAGGATTATATACCTTCTACTGTGCTATCGATCTCTCTATCTATTTAATCCTAGTTGAATGTTATAAAAAGAGATAAAGAAAGAGAAAGAAAGAGATGAGTGTAATATATAAAAGGATAAGTGGTTAAAATTCAACTTCAACTTCAACAACAGCAACAGGAACAGCAACAACTAAAATTAAATTAAATTAGATTAGATTAGATTATGAAATCTGAAACTAATCAATATTCATCGATCAATCCACCTATTAATCCAGGATACTACTTTGAAACAAAAGTTATCAAATCTGGTTGTTAGATTTCTTGTTAATACCTGACCAACATAGCAAATTGAGTGTCTGTATGCTTACTGCAGCTACAGATTTAATTATCTAGAATTGTAATTGTGAGTGACAGATGGAGAAAGAGAGAGAGATGTATCTAAATTACCTTATTGGACATTATGGAGGACTGATATTGTCAAGTTTCAATATTTCTATTCTATTCCAACAGTCACACCAGGAGAAGAGAGAATAGGAAGCAAAGATACTCATTGCAATTTGGCTGGGTTATCTGTTTTTGTTGTTTCTTTTTCTTTCTGGTTCTGGTTTTTGGTTTTAGGGCCATTTCGAAGAAAAAAGGCCGATGTTGTACGGGAGTTTCTCTCCATTTTTTACGCGACAATGCCAATTTTCGGTTGTTTTTTTTTTTGCTCTTGTTCTTTTCATTTTGTTTTGGTGTTCTACGGGGACTATACTTGGGAAAAAGAAACAAATGTCTATGATTTGGGGTTTTTTTAACGACGCGTCAAGAAAACGCGTAGATAAGACCATTTCGAAAAAATAGGTTTACCTAATTGGGTAAAAAGCACTGCTTTTTTCATTAAAAAAGAATAAAATTTAAAAAAATTTTTGAAAAGTTCTTTAACCCGATAAGGTAAAGAGAAGTATATTGTTCAATTTGTTCCCAATCGGGTAAAAGTTCGTTTTTCTAGTACACACCGACATAATTTTGGTGCCAAATATGTCAGCGTCAGCAAATAGTTCCTGGTGAAACAGGAGTGTATCTCAATCAAGTATATTTTATTGTAATTTAATAGTTAACTATGTAGAATTATTTATTGAATTTGTGGAATATCTGGCATCGGTCCTAATGCTGTTATTCCCAATGGATTTATACTTGGCTGTCCTCTAGTATACGATAATTTCAAATGGTTGAAATTTGTGGTATTGCGAAATTCACCATGATTCCAATATAAATTACGTAACCACAAGTCGATAAATGGATATCCATCTCTTATTGTTCTTAGATTACATTTGAAATGTTGGACATAAACTGGATCAAACCTTACCATTGTAGTGTACAATCTGATGTCAGCTTCGGTTAATTGGCTCCCCACTGTGTAAAACTCTTTTAATATGGACTGCTGATCATTATGAACTTGAGACAATAGATCATATTTTTTTTCTAATAAGTCTTCTACTTTATCTAGATGCTCGAAAAGGTTCTTCACGTGTTTTTCGTATTCTTCTTGGTCTTCCGCAAATCCAACTTTATACACACCTTCGTTGATATACTCCAACACCCATTCGTTAAATTTATCGATTTCTTGTCTCAATGGCTTGGGGTAAACATCGATAATTTTATGATGTAAACACTCTGTGTCAAAATCAATAAACTCGTTGAACACACCACTATTTAATATCCGGATTATGTCAGCACTCTCATTATTTACTATCGTTTTGGTTTTTAGGTCCCATAGTACTGGTACCGTATATTTACCATTGTATGAAGGGTCACTCAATAGATACAATTCACTTAGACTTTCAAAGTCGTAATTCCTATCATATGTACCATCAACGTTTAATAAGTTTCTATTGTTCGATATATCTCCAGTTGGTGTAGATATGTCGTTTCCTGTAGTTTTTACACCACCGTCGATTCGGAATGAATCATCTGGATCCATAGGAAAATCTGGATTTACAGGAATAAATTTCCAACCTCTTTCATCCATATACCAATGCACTATACTGACTCCAATTACTTTGTTTAATCCCTTTAGTGCACGAGTGATCAGTGTTCTGTGAGCCCATGGGCAGGCTAACGAAGCATACAACCAGTACCTTCCTTCTTCAGGTTTGTAGATAGGGTGTGAAGGAGAAATGATTTCCCTAAAGTGTGTGGTTCTATCAATAAATTGACCACTTTTGGCAGTGTCCTCCTCTGGTGCTTCATAAAAATATTTATATAATTTACTATTTTTTATTAAATTCATGTTTCTGATATTAAGAATAGAATTCCAAATGCCTAGTTGATTGTTTGTCTTTGAACTGAATCAAGATAAAATAAAGTTACTTCTTGAGAAACAGTATCTTATTTCAAGAAATTGCCTTCTCTTATAGGGACGAAATACCTACCATTTTGACCTAGTATTTATAATTTGCCTAGAACCAAAATACGTTATAACGTACACATACAAACAATACAATGCAGAGAATTATTAGTAAACCTTGATATTAATTTTGGCTTGTTTTGGCTCTGGCGTGTATTCAAAACCTCAAAATCCACTGATCCCTTATTTATTCCAATAGCATTTAAGAATTGTATACATTATCAAAATAAAAATTCCCTTAAATCAATGGTACATAAAATGGTTTAATCGTAATTGTACTTCTTTTTGTTTGAATAGAACAGTTCGATTCACTATTGATGAGAGTTTCCCAATTTATATTCATTATTATATATTCATTCCTTGCTTGGTAAATATAATTTCATTGTATTAAATAAGAAAAAAAAATACTTGCCAATAGTACTTGAAATTTTGAATATAGTTTATTAACATAAGTTGGAAATTATTTATCCTTAAATAAAAGCCCTAAAAGTATAAAATATACATTTGTTTATAAATTCATGATATCTGGTTTTGGACCCAATGGAGTTAAACCTAATGGGTTAATTCTTGGGTGAGAACGAGTGTAATGTAATTTAATATGATCAAAATTGGTAGTTAACTTGAAAGCATCATAATTCCAGTATAAGTTTCTTAACCACAAATGAATGAATGGGTAACCATCTCTGATAGTGTTGAAGTTACACTTGAAGTGTTGAACATAGACTGGATCAAATCTTACAATAGTAGTGTAAAATCTAACATCAGCTTCTGTCAATTGATTACCAACTGTAAAGTATTCTGATAAAATAGCTTTTTCATTACCTTTACCATGTTTGGATTCTAAATCACTGTGTTTCTTTTTCAAGATGGCTTCAACCTTATCCAAGTTGTTGAAAACATTGGTGACCTCACGTTCATAGACTGCTTGGTTTTCAGAGAAACCAGCCTTGTAAACACCATTGTTAATACCGTCATAAACCCAAGTGTTGAAATCATCAATTTCAGCTTCCAATTGCTTTGGAACCAATTCACGTTTGTTTGCTAAGTATTCTTTGTCTTCAACAAATTCGTCAAAGACACCACTGTTCAAAATTCTAATGATGTCAGCACTTTCATTGTTAACAATAGTCTTAGTTTCCAAATCCCATAAGACTGGAACAGTAAATCTAGCACTGTAATCTGGGTTACTCTTCAAATAGAATTCACGTAGTCTGTTAAAACCACAGTTTGGTTCAACATTAGCATCGATATTCAATCTTTTACTATCACTTGGGATATCACCAGAAGGATGAGAAACATCCAATTCACTACCTTTGATACCACCACTGAAAGAGAAATGATCAGTAGTATCTTTACCAGAGATGGAATCAGCTGGTAAGAATCTCCATCCCTTTTCATCTAAATGCCAATGAACAACACTGACACCAATTACAGATGTTAAACCTTTCAAGGCTCTAGTAATAATGGTTCTATGAGCCCATGGACAAGCCAAAGAAACATACAACCAGTATCTACCCTTTGCAGGTTTGTAAATTGGGTGAGTAGCAGAAATAGTTTCTCTAAAAGAAGAAACTTGTCTTTTGAACTCACCAGTACCAGATTGAGCCCATTGCTTTGACATTTTTGGATATTAAATATAAAAAATTTATGTAATTGTGTTGTGTTGAGTTGTATAATAAAATTGGCTAGCAGAAAACCTTAAAAGCAGAATTATCAATTAATTATTAATATATCTTACTTGATCAAAAAAGTTAACTTTCAATTGAACCAAATTGTTAATTTTATTTTATTCTATTTTAATTGTAATTACAAGAACAAGATAGAAATGAAGATGAAGCCAGATCAATTGATTGTGTCTTTCTCAAAAAAGTTTCACATATGTTCTGATCCCCTTTTATACAGTTTACAAATTGAACAACTAACTCCCCCTTAAACGGTATTGATGATTTTAATAACATCATCCCTTAGAAGTACTACTGTTGATTGAATAAAGAAGGAGAGAATAGTCCATTATACCTTAAAATCGTGAAAATTTTTTCCTTTTTCCTTTAAATTTTTCACAATTCTTTTTTTTTTTTTGATTCGTGTTGTTGATTCGAAATTTGATACATTTAATAATTAATTACTAAGAGATATCCTTTAAATTATGAAAGTTTAGTGATTTTTAGTAGAAATGGGAAATGAGACACTTTGAATTGAGATTGCATGAGTGTGAGAGTCTTTAGTGAATATGCAATTCTTAAGTCATTGTTTAATAATAGATTTAATATAAGTATTGCTGTTAAATAAATAATATAAATATAAATAATATAAAAAATATTTAAAGGTATAAACAGTAAGATAAAATAAATTATACTCTCTTGTCAAATTGATGAAAGGTGAGATTTGTGAGGAATTTTTATTTTCATTGCAATATTGTATTTACTTGATTGATTGAGGAATTGTAATTAGCTTTTAATATTCACAAAACTCCTCATTGTTCAAAAATTTATGAATGAATATGAAAATGTAAGAATAATAAAAAAAACAAAACAGAGGAAAGTTTCTTAAAAAAATTGAGTAACGATTGGTGAAGAAGTTAAAATGGAGTGACGAGATAAAGTGTAGTAAAAAACGAGTAATGCTTTGAGTTTTTATTATGTCTTTTTCCATTGAATTCTTGATGAGTAAATGATACATAATGTTCCATTTTGAAAGTGCCTATAGCGTTATTAATTTTGGTTAGATCTTTATAAGTATGCATCAAAATCAATTGGCATAAAATACAGGTTTTCAAATTGATTTTTCTACTTTCGAGAAGAAATTATCACTGAATAAAGGAAAGAAGACAATTAAAATGGGGTAGAAAGATTATTCATTTGGGTACACACTTTTATCGGAGAACTTCAACAAATCGAATCAATTAAATTTATTTCTTACCAGAAGTCTTTGGTGGGTTGAATTTGAATTGTCTGGTCTTGATACCAGCCCACTTGAATTTCTTGATCCATACGGATAATAGGAACAAAGTAGATAAGATGGTAATGGTCTTTAAACCTAATCTCTTTCTTTCATCGTGTTCTGGTTCAGCACACCAGTTCAAGAAAGTAGTAACATCCTTAGCCATTTGAGAGGTAGTAGCAGGGGTACCGTCTTCGTATTCGACTAATTCATCGAATAAGACTCTAGCCATAGCAATTGAACCACCTGGGAAGTAAGGGTTGTAGTTGGCACCTTCTGGTAAGACGACACCAGCTGGAGGATCATCAGGATAACCAGTTAATAAGGCGAAGATGTAGTCTGCAGCACCGTGTCTAGCTTTAACGATCAATGATAAATCTGGAGGTAAAGCACCTTGGTTTGCGGCTCTTGCAGCTTGTTCATTTTCGTAAGGAGCTTGGATGTAGTCAGCGATCTTACCTGGTCTCTTTCTTGGGTTACCTTGTTCATCAGGTTCATCATCGTATTCGAATTCGGCAGCCATGTCACGTACTTCTTGGTTTGTGAATGCTACACCGATCATAGTTCTCCAGGCAACTCTGTCTAGGGAATGACAAGCGGCACAGACTTCTCTATAGACTTGGTAACCTCTTCTAATTGAAGCATGGTCGAAAGTTTCGAAAGGACCATTGTGAGACCAATCGAAAGCAGGAGCATGTAAACCATGTTCAGCAGCAGTCAAGGCATTGGCAGTTAAAGAGTCAGCGTATAGCAAAGCAGAAGAGGTCAAACCTGCTGTAGCGACACCACCGACTACCAATTTTGAAGATAGTTTATTGGCAAAGTTCTTTGTAGCTAAACGTTTTGTAAATTGTGAAAACATTTTTATAGTAATTCTTATTCTAATTGATGTTGGAGGAGGAGGGGTGAAGGGAAAAAAGAAGTGATGGGAATATTATTTTAGAAGTTATGAAAAATGGATTAAAATTTCGAAGATATTGGATTTAATAAATAAATAGTAAAGGTTAAATAGTGGTAACTGCGATTCAATTGTTGTTGTTGATTGATGGGGACAGATACACAATTTATTCCTTTTTGTAACAGTTAAGCAATATTTCAGTCAAATGGATGAATATATAGATATTATTGATTGCTTATAAGTTTTTCCAATAAAACCTGAATATTGTATTGAGTGAAGCGTAATAACGATAGTTTTCTCTTGAACCAAAAGTGATCAAAGAAAGTGATAGTTAAAGGATTTAAAAGAAGTTGAACTTGAATTTGAATTAGAAGGAAGAGAGAGAAGGGGGGAGGGAAGATTAAGAAAAGCAGATGTTAAAAAGTAGTTTAGAATTAATCAATCTATCAATCTATCAATCAATCAATCAGTTTAGAACAATTGAACAGGTAGGAGAGAGTGGATTGAATGATAGAATAAAGGTTTCAAAGTGAAAAAGTTGAAGTGAAAGAGAGAGATCTTATGAAATCAAGATAGGCTGGGATGCGATAGGACAGCGAAAGAGAGAGATAGTTTGTCTGTATGTGTGTTGGTCTTAATTCGATTGATGTCTTGAAACTAAAAAAATTTTGCAAAAAATTGAGCTTAGTTTAGCTTAGTTTAGCTTAGTTTAGCTTAGCGTTGGGATAGGATAGGACCAAGTAGTTTCGAGACGATGGGATGTGTCTCTGGGAGAGAGAACCGGGCACAGAGAAGAGGTTGTGTTGTGTTAGTATGTTGTTTCTGGTGTGGTCTGGGTAAAGCCGATTCGATCAGCCAACCACAGCGCAGGAATAAAAAAATGTAATTTAACGGGTTTTAGCAGAGACTACAGCACAGGTCTGTGTTTTTGTCTGTGTCTTTGCTGTCGGTCCGAGTGATATCGGTTTGGTTTGGTTTGGTTTGGTGTTTAGGGAGGAAATCGCAGAGAAGCGAAGGCGAATTTGGCAGGGGGGAGGGAAGAGAGAGAGGGAGAGAAGGACGGTGATGGATGGACAGTTGTTGTTGTCGTGTTTGACGAGCCAGTAGCAAGTGGTGGAATTTGCAACTGGCTTCTGTTTTTTGTTTTTGTTTGGAAATTCCAAGGCAGGATTGGACGGAATGCGAAAGACGACGACGACGACGGTTGGATCGGTTATGGTGCTCGTTGCTAGCGGTGCGGGGGAGGAGGTCAGGTGATACAGGAGGGTAACTACTGTGAGGAAGCAAGCTCTTGTCACATGACAAGAGAGATGTTGTCTTTTTTTTTGAAGTAATGATGCACGGAAAAGTTGACTTTATTATTTTGTGGATATTAGTATAGTAGATATGGGTTGCGACACAGTAACTAACAGAAAAAGTAAAGTTGACAGTGCACTGTTACTGATCCTAAAGGTTAGAAACTCAACGTGTAAAACACACTTGTGAAAACCGTTTCGCTGTTTATCATGTTTCAGTAACGTATTTAACTATTTTGTACCCAAACGTAAATTGATGTTTAGTTTTACTTGTGTGTTCTTTGTAAAGAAAATACTCGGTTGAACTTGTCGATTATATTATTAATTGAAAACATAAATTTTAAACAACAAGACTATATTGATTTACGTCACTGTCGTCAGAAAGAAAACATTAATGTCATGGAAAACACTTATTGCACAGCGGTTGTCACCTCTCCCAACGTACCAACAACATCTCACTGCATACGTACCTTAACATAATAGACTTTTGAACGACAGAAAATAATTAAAATACCTTTCATTGACAGCCAAACCGGTCCGTCGGACTAATCAATACGACGATTTTGATGCGGAGGAGAGCCGGAGGGGGAGGGGTAGCCAAGGAAAGGGGAAGAGAGACAAGTCAGAACTGGCGAAGTTTATGATATTTGTGTATTGTACTGCTGTGTATCGGTAGCTTAAACCGTATCTATCACTAATCACGTATTACGTATTACGTATTACGTAGACGAGTACAGCAGTGGCAAGGCAAATAAAAAAAGTTAAATTTGCTCTTTTCCAGAAAAATAAAGAAAAAAATAAAAGTTAAAGAAATTATAATCGTAATTCTGATTTTATGCTTGCTCTTTTAGAGAAAAGAGACATAAGAGAGACAAGTCAGATGCTGACCAGTGCAAACTATAATAATCTTCCTATCCAACTTAAAAAAGAAAACAAAGTATAAATCCGGTTATTCTCTGTTTTTCCTTGAAATATTACCTATATAGTACAGTACATATTGTTAAAATTAGAAGTACATGACTGTGTCTGTGTTACCAATAATCTGATGAAATCCAGCCTTTGAAGCAGAAAAATCAAATACGACTTATCTAACCAAGAAATAAAATCGACCAAAAAAAACAAACAGAAAAATTAATACACTCTCTATTTACAGAGTTTGATTGCAGCTTCAAAATAAATAAAACAAGAAACAAACAATAAAACCAAATTGAAACAATGAGAAAAAGTACGTCATAATATCAATGCCATAAATCTTAATTAAATAATAAAGAGGTTATGAAAAAATAATAATAATAATCATAAATTTAATTTTTAAAATCGTGATGTCACCATTACCACTTTGACCTCAATATTGATTCATGCAACAAGTTAATCCGAATTACTCATACACTAATAAGACATATTACTGCCGTAGCAGTAATCTTCTCGGAATAATTGCTCGTCATTACGGCCCCTGTCCCTCCGATTATTGAACGAAGAAATGGAAATCAGAAATTAGAAATATTTTATACAGAGCAAAAAAGCAACAATCTCAACAACGACAACAACAGCTATTCATCTCTTGCTCCCTGTACAATATCGTAGGAAAAGCCTGGTTGAAAGCTTAGTTGTGATTTTTCGCAGTGATGTCAGGTTGAACCATCCTTTTATTTATTCCATCCAACTCAATCAAAACTTGAGGAACGGTCGTATGCAATATTCTTCTTGATTTCACGATCGCCCCTCCCCCCGTTAATTCTATCGTACATGGCAACCAGGCAAGCTTGTTTTCTTCTAAAAACTTATCATAGTAATAGAAAACAACAAATTATGAGCTTAGCCACGGATTGGTTCTACTTGCCCCCTCTCTCTAACTCATTTCCTTCCATTTCGGGACAACGACTGGCTAAGGCCTGTATACCTCTCCGTTATGCGGCAGGAAGAATAGGTAGTAGGACAGGGGTTAAGCAGACGCAGAAAACAGAAAACACACGCTTCTTTCCCTTTCTAAGTATATTTCTCAGTGATTCCAACCATACGTATAAAAAAGGGAAATTTTTTAGAATTCCTTTTTGTTGTGGTTGTCATGTTTAACAGGATTAATTTAAACTGCGACAGAAAACATTTAGTACAAACTTATTCTAGCACTTTTTGCTATCATCCTTAATACACCTTTCCATCTCTACGTATATTTGTCAATGGTTTCCTGATTAGTATAATTCTCCGATTTTTAAATTATGGATTGGGTTCTTTTTCTTTGATTTCATGTATTTGACGTTGTCACTCTCTGGCTTTTCTTTTACTTTCGTTCCTACTCTATTTGATCTGATTTGTCCTCCTCTGCTAAAAAAATTACTCAACAAGAAATATATATCTGTTTCTCTCTCTGCAAGAAACTTCACTCTGCCTGGTATCTTTTTTTTTTTTATTGATTGTGTTGAGTACTCTTTCCAATTTCTCAGTCGAATCGGCTCGTTCAATAATATTGCTGAGGGAATCGTCTCAAGAATCGGCAGCTTCTCTCGATCATCAATAAAAAATAAGATAAAGACATAAAAAGAATTTATAACAATTACAAGACATCTCAATCATATCCGATTGTTTTTACCATCAAAATACAAAAAAATAGAAAAGATAATTAATATGTATTTCATTTCTCCTGCTGATATGTTCGGGTCTTTATTCTTCGCTTAAACAAAATATGTACCAGTCTAAGAGAAAAAAAGAAAGAAAGTCAATCCGTGCATAGACGTCCGTTCGTACTTAAACAACTGATAGTATTTTTCCGACATATTGTCCTTGATTTCATTCTCTTTCACTCTTTTCCTACGGTGTTCTCTCGTAATATCCGGAATTGACTGTCTTTTATTTCGAATTTTCTTAGTGTGCAGTGCACCCTTCGTTTCTTTTCAATTTCTCTCTTGTCGCTCTTGAACTTATTTGATTCTTTCTTGAGGTTCTCTCCCTTTCTCGCTCGAGATATTCTCATTGGCAGCAACAATGACAACAATAACAACAATTTTTGTTACTTATTTACCTTTGCTCTCTTTTTACTTTTTCACTTTCACCTTCTCCTTCACCTTCACTTTCACTGTTGATTTCGTTTTAATTTCAATTTCAATTTCAATTTTTGTCGGAATTCTGTATTCCATACTACGTCGTTCTCTTTGGTTGCTACATTTCATTTCAGATCCAACCGATTCTCTTCCTCTCTGTTCTTTTCTCTCCCAACTCTTGCTTATTTCCTTCCAAGGTTCGAACCAGCGTAGTCTGCTATAACGTACTTTGAGTGTCTGTCTCTGTTCGGTTTCGGTTTTACTCGCTTCGGTTCTCTCTCGCTCTTCCACCACACAATCCAAGCGATCCCGTAGACTGCCGAACCGAAATAGAACAATTCTTATGTGTTTCCTTCCTTTTTTCCAAGTCAAACGTCTAAATATTCCTTTTTCCTGTACTGTTTCCCAACTGTTATTCTTAGTAAAAAAAGACTAATCGCAACTACAATCATTGCTCGAAATCAAAATCAACATCTAAATCAAATTCAATAGTATTCTTCCATAACTATCGGAAAGAAATTTACCAGTTTGTACCGCTCTCTCTGCGTCTTTCTCTCTCGGTCGCCATATCTTTTCACCGAAAGTATAACTGAGCCTAAATTAGATTATATCTAATTTATGTTTTTTTTTCTTAATAACTATTTAGTAGTTTCCTAGTGACAGAACTTTGCCTTCCATAATAGATTAATCTAAATTAGATTAAAATCCCCCAAACCGAAAAGAAAAAAGAAGTCGAAGAACTAATATCTGTCGTACATTTAATCGTCGTGTTTCTTTATTCTTTTCTATTGACTACAGGAAATCAAGCTCAATCAAATTAGACTAAACTAAACTAGAGTAGCCTTAGAGCTGGGATTAGAAAATTTTTTATTTTAGTAATATTTAACTTTCTCTTATTTAAAATGTATTTATAATCTTATCTTTTAATAATATTTGTGGATGTCTCTTATATTTCTTTCCATCAATTTTAATAATTATTTTTAACCCTTGGTATCCAAGATAGCGTACCATCCCAAAAACCAAAACATTATACCAGGCATTTAATATCCAAATCAGATATATATTTATATATATATATTACAAACCAAATTCTGAAATATTTAATTATTCAGTAGGTTGTATCAATAATAGTTTATGTTCAATTTGATAAGTGGCATAAATTAAAAAATTAACCATAGATCAATATAATAATACTATAAAATTATAAAAAAATCAATATATATTTATACAAACAAAAATGCTAGAAAGTTTAGATGATTCAGTTTTAACAAAACAGAATCTAAGACTTTTAGATAACATCACAAATTACAATAAACCTGCATTAGATTATTTTATTCATGATTTCGATTCTCATAATGAACTTTCACAAACTTGGTCATTACTTCACAAAATGAATACCCAAAGGAAGATTTTAATAAGGTTACCAAGTTGTTCAATAGAAAACGAATATGATTATAATTTCTACATGAAAAGATTACATCATTGTTTATGGAGACGTTGGGCTATAGATTTAAACAATTTGAATGATTTAAAGATTAACCCTTTAGACATTAATTGGAATAAAGAAACCGATGTGACTGTTTTATATGGTCCTGATTTAAAAGAATCAATCTCTTCCCATATTCATAATATCTTCCCAGCTTCACATAAATCAAACCATGAAAATGATTCCATAGATAACCATGACTTTTCAGATGATGATTACTCCATTGAATATTCTTCATCTATCTGTTCAAGAACTTCCACTAGTTCTTCAATTTTTGAGAGTAGCCATACTTCAAATACACCTTGTCCTAAAAAGGCACTAAAATTTAACGATTATGTTCTTACAAGGGAGATAGACTCAAGAGGCATTTGTCATGAATCGCAGACTTACATCAACGATTTAAGTACTCATTACAACGCTTTAAAGATTCAACAAGATCATGCTTTGAAGTACTCTAATGATGCCGAACAAAATCAATATTATTCAAGTTTATGTTACTGATTATATTCAAAAAATTTTATATTATTATATCACCTTTCCATTCCATCATTCACTTAAGATAGAGATAAAAGAAACAATCCAGTTTCCTGTATTATTATTATTATTATTATTATTAAACTAGCATTTGTAACCAAAATTTATGATTTTTGAGAATGCATTAACAAGAAATGTACCAACCAAAGATGAATACAAAATGAGATGTATTGTCAGGAAAAACGATACTCTCAAAATTGAACTAGTTTGATACAAGTTTTTTTATTCCATTTATTATTTCATACATTATGTTTTTTACCATTTCATTCTTCTCTACTATTTACACTGACACACTTCATTCATTTAGCATTTAATATTTAACCATCATTAAGAAGCTTTAATTGATTTTAAAGTTTCATACAAACACCTTTTAATGTCCATTTCAGTACATAATACATAGACAAGTATTTTATGTATCTTTATAGTTAAACGATATTATTTATTAACCTCTAAATTCAAAAGCCATAAAGGCTTTACGAATCTTAAGTTCAAAATGTCAAAAAAAAAAAAATATCTGACAGGTTGAACCTCTACTTTCATACCGATTTCCTCTTTAGGCTCAAAAATAATGTATAATTATTGCTTTAGATGGTGTCTTGAGAGATCTAGTTGTTGCAAAAGAGTGAGTTGAGGAGCGAATATTACTAAATAGTTCAGAAATTCAGTTAAAGTTTGCATCCTGCAACTTATATTCAACATAACTTAAACAAGAAAAAAATTTTATAGTGTTAACGTTACATAATAAATACGATGGATACTATGAATACGATTCGATTTGAAACCAATTCAATCCGTACATAAGATGAAAGAAGTTTAAATTGAAATAGCACTAACGGTATTATTTTTTATTTTTATTTCTTTCTCTCTGTCTTTCTTACTTACTTTTGCAATTATGTTATATTTGTTACAGTTAATATTATTATTACTACTACAATTACTACTATTGCTACTATGATTACTATTATTAGTATTCTTTCATTATTAATATTATTATTATACAAAAATTGTAATCTATTTGAATTAAGTATTATTAGTTATCATACTTTGTCTTGAAAAATTTGTGGTTCATTGCTTCTGTAGCAGTTAATCTTTCTTGGTGATCATAGACCAACAAATTATCAATTAAATCAATGACTTCTGGAACTGCCAAATTTTTAGCATCGTTTTTAATAAAATGACCCCATGGCTTTCTTGGGAAATCTCTCATTATCGTATCGTATTCTGATGGTAATTTCAAACCATATTTATTTAAGTATTCCAATAATTCTTTGGTACCTAGAACAGCGGCAATCTTGACCAGTTGGTCAGCATTGGTGGAACCTTTGAAGAATGGTTCCTTTTTGAAGATAATAGCAGCTAACATACAACCAACAGACCACAAATCTAAAGAGTAGTCATATTGATTTAAATTAACTAACAATTCTGGACCTTTGTGATAACGTGAAGCAACACGGATATTATAATCAACACCAGGATGATAAAATTCAGCTAAACCCCAGTCGATTAATCTTAACTTACGCTCGGTAGGATCTATCATAACGTTTTGTGGCTTGACATCTCTATGCATAATACCCATCGAATGACAATAATTTAATGCAATTAATAGTTGTGTAAAATAATATTGAAGATCACTCAAGGTAAATGATGGATATAAAGTTCTAAAATCGACATTTTTAACTTCTTCAAAGATCAATGCAGGTATTTTGGAACCAGTATCTTGTACAATATCATAAAGACCGATTACATTAGGCCCACCAGTCAGGTTTGTCAAAATTTTCAATTCTCTATATATCTTTTTCATTTTAACCGGTTTTAAAACTTTAATAACACATCTTTGATTATTTGTTACACATCTACCACTGAAAACTTCACTGTATTTACCACGACCGATTTTATTAACAATTTCATAATTAGAAATAGTACCCCAGTCGATCGTTACACCTTGTTCGTAATCCCAGTATTCTTGTGATCTCTTTTCACATTCATCTTTATAAACTCTTGCAACAGAGTAAACACGACTGGATTTTTGATTTAAAGTAGATGGCGGTAATGGCATCATAGCAATAGTAAAATAGAAATAAATGAATTCCTAATATATCCTATAAATTCCTTGAGTTGTTTTATCTCAAACTCAAACTTTTGAATCTCAAACACTGGTAATAATCACAAAAAAAGAGAAGAGAATACCGTAAAATCAGTCCAGCCAATAAACAAAAAAAAAAATATTATTAAACAAAGAAACGAATTTGTATTCCCTCTTTCAAAATCAAAATCAAACTCTTTGTTAAAACCAATAACGACAAAAATATTACAATTTCAAGTACAACTTTATAATATTTGCCAAAATAAAATTAGAACCGGATGCTAACTTAAAAATAGGTAGATAAAACAAAAGATCTTACTAAAAACCAACCGATCCAATAGCTACCGTTCAACCTACTGCAAACCAAGCTTCAACTAGTACTCTATAGATGAATATAACCAACAAATAAACCTATCCATCATAGCTTTCTTATAGATTCTAATACAAAACTTTGAAAACTTTTCGTTTATTTGATATGTGTGTGTGTATGGCTTGGATGGATATTTTCGAGATAAATTTCATCACAGGCAGACGAGACAAAGGTAAAGGCAAATAAGAAGAAGAAAAAAAGCAGACAAAAAAGCAATTTGAGTATAAAACTAGCCAGAACAATGATGTTTACATTTTGATTGTGAATGCAAGGGTATAGCTTGGGTAGCAATACAATTGGTTATCAGAGGTATCGACTGTTGCAATCTGTGTTTCCAGTTTGGTATATACAATGACTTTTCATGCTTAAGCGTTCTCAGAGTATATATAATTATATAGACATATATATACTTATATTTGTATTTATATAAAGGTATATCCGTTAAGGGTTTTGGTTATATTTGGACCTGATCCACCATGTTTGAGAAATTAGCAGTGTTGAAAGTAAAGTTGGGCGATAGGCATAGCGATATAGTGCTTCGGGATATCCAATTATGGAGGAAGCCTTTGGATGGTGATAATGACAATGGACTGGATCGCAGTATCTCGAACGTTAAGGAAATTAATTATTTAAAGGGTGAGTTTCTACAATATATTGATATTAATAAGATACCTCTATGGTTGCGCAGTAGTGAACATTTCAGCAATTTGTTGATTTGTTTTACTACAAGCACCACTACAAATGCATTTTTTGAGTCGAAATTGAAATATATCAATCGTGGTATTGTAATTGAAGTCAATTCAGCAGCTGCAGCTGCAGCTGCCAACAATTATCAACATAGATATTTAATTTTCTATAAAAATGGTCATAATGTTGAGTTCATTCCAATTGATTTATCCTTGAAAGAGTTATTCGATAATAAGATTGCAAGTTTAAACGCTGATACAGAAAATGTAACAGAGGGTAAGGAGAAGAAGAAAAGCAGTAGCATTGATAAAATTCTAATGCAATCACAGAAAAAAGTATTTGTGCAGACTAATAAAGTCATGGAAAGTTTACAAATTAGTGAAAAGAGACAAAAATTTAATGAAACTTTATCAAAATTAATATTAAGTGGTTTGAGATTGAGAGGAATACCGAATACACAATCAGGGTTTCAAAAAATTTATAAGATGACATTCGATACCACAGAATTTGCACATAGAGAAGAATTAGTGAAATTATCTCACAACACTATTCATGAAATACCATTCGAAGACATACAAGAAACGGTGGAGACACTTTTAAAATTATTTACAAAATCATAGATAGCATTCCATTTCCCATATACATGTTTACATATATATATATGTATATATATTTCAAAATCATTCATGTAATATTTGATAGATATAATACAGTTACTGTCACTAGGTATGTTCCAGTTAGATGCCAAATGATTATGCAAAAAAAATAGTAGAACTCCTCATAGGGGGCTCGAACCCCTGACATTTCGGTATCCTTGGTTTAAACTTGGAATTGTTTAAAAGCCGAACGCTCTACCAACTGAGCTAACAAGGATGAGTTCTACGAAGTTTATTTTGGATAGAAAATCGAGCGGACTAACACGGGGGCTTAGCCTTTGCTGAGCACTATGTGAACTCATAAGTTATAGATTGTCTGAATTATGAGGTAACGAATAAGTTATACTCATCACAACATTATTCATAAAGTTGAAAGAAATGTTACTTTACACGAAAGTATTACTGACGCTGAAAACTTTTCCAACACTGTATATAAGAGATGATGAGATCTTAATTGATACTTATCATATGTACTATATTCCCATGTGTATATTTTATACTTTAATACACTGGATCAATATCAACTTATTAAGAATGTCGTTGGAAATAAATAAATAATCTAATACTATGAACGATTCAGTAAAGAAATAACCCTATGAGTCTCTACATAGAAATCTAATAAAGGTATGAATATTAACTGCTGGTATTGCTTTTTATTTTACTGGTAGGTATTGTAGAGACTAGTACGAGTTAGTATATGTATATATTATTAAAGGAATTATATATTCTATTTCGAATGAACCAGAAAGTCAGAGCATTATATTATAAAGATGCAATTACAAAAAATACAAACTTACAAACAAAAATTAAATACATGGAGGCCTATGAAAAAGAGTTACAGAACTTAATTACAACGAAGGTCTTTGATCCCACGCTCAGGATTCCACGTTCAGATGCTCCTAGAGACAAAATTGTGCCTATCAACACCATTTTCAGTGTCAAACGAGACGGGACTTATAAGTCTCATATTGTTTGCAGGGGGACTTACGATCTCCTAACAGCTTTGGAGACATAGAAAGATCGATTTTAAAGATGGATTCCTTGAAACTACTATTAACTATCGTTAATAATAAAGAATTGAGAATGTTAACAATGGATACTAATCATGCATTTTTATATGCTGAAATTGAAGAAGAAATATATATTACTCACCCAAAAGATAATAGAATGGTCACTCCACTCAAGAAAGCTTTGTGTGGTTTAAAACAGAGCCCTAAGAAATTGAATGATACATTGAAGGAATATATGAACTCCATTGGATTAATGGACTCAATCTTCTCGCCCAGACTTTATAGTTCAATGGATGGAGAAAACTTTATTGCTGCATATGTTGACGATTGTGTGATCACGGCAAAATCTGATGAAAAACTGCAGGATATTATTGCATAATTGGAAAAGAAATTTAGCTTGAAAGTCATAGGCACCATAAAAAATGATATACTAAAAACAGATATCTTAGGGATGAATCTAAACTGCAATTATGGGCGAGGACTGATAGAACTAAGTATGGAATCATATATTTCAAAGTTAAAGGAAGAATATCCTGAAATTATCAAAGAAGATGACAAAAAGGTAAAAGTTCCCTATATTTATCAATACAAAGTTGATCCCAGGACTGATGAATTAAATCTAACAAAACAAAAACTTAAGCAAAAGGTAAAATTTTTAGCGGAAATAGAGGGAAAGTTGAATTATATGCGTACTAGAGGTAGATTAGACCTAGAATTCGCGGTTGGTAAATTAGCCAGACTAGTATTAGACCCACATGAAAGAGTAATTGAAGCAGCACACAAACTACTATAATATACTTATAATACAAGAAAACAAACAATAATATTTAGAAGAGAAAACCAAAATGATAGTCACCAAATTACAATGATTAGTGATGCATCTTTAGCGTCTGACTTTGACTCAAAATCCAGACTTGGTGGAATAATTTGGTATGGAAACAATTTATTCGGTGGTAGAATCAACTTCTGGAATAGATCTGCTTTCAAATTGTTTTTTATTACTTACATCTCTCAGTATAAAAAAGAGGTA
>NW_001834622.1:0-64398 GCF_000150035.1 Vanderwaltozyma polyspora DSM 70294
ATTTTTTGGGTTTTTCCGAGAAGACGCCCGTTTAAATACTTACATTAATTATTTCACAGTAATACGTCTCTAAGATTTCGATATCAATCTACAGTACAGAATAAATGGATAATTCACTTTGTTTACCAGTACTCTCTAATTACATCAAATGATATGAAATTCTTTGCTACGCTACCACCTGAAAAAACAAATATCATTCATTACTAAGAATTCGCCAAAAGTACAGCTTAAATTCCAATTCTCTTGACAAACATTGTGTGCACATGATAAATAGCCAGAGAGAAACAAAACTCTTGCCCTGTCTGTAACGTAATTCAGTCTTCCTTCCACCAGTGAAATCATCTAAACTTGCCCTGCCTAAAGCTAAATCAATACTGATTCCATCTCGGTTTTTGCTCGGTCTGTCTATCTATCTATCTTTCCATCAAGACCACCATCATCACCATCACCACTAGTTCCATTCAGTCCAGTTCAGCCCAGTCGGAAGGAATATAGAGAGTAGGAAGAAAAAACCCATCACGGCCGCATTTCTAATCTTGCCATCTCGCCAGACAGAGACAGTATCGTGTGTCTCCCACTAAAAATAAAAAATACACACGTCTGCCCACCGAGCCTAAACCACATCGATATCATTAAGTTCCTGCCTAAGCAAGATGAAATACTCTGCCTAACTCTCCCACCGTCGGCCTTGCTAGCGGGACCGAAATAAAATTTAAAACTTTTTCCACGACGAAAAATTCGTTGTTTCGCTTCGTTTCGTCTTCCATTTTCGTTTTTCTCGTCTCTTCTTCCTTCTCTTCGGACTGTTGTCGACGAAAAAGAAAAAATTGCGAAGAGTTCGAATTTTTCAAAGCTCATCGTCCATCGAACTGCAGTTTGAAAAATTAACAGATGTAGTTAATATTTGTTAAAATTACATTAAGAATAAGATATTGTTATATTAATTAATTCATATTTTGGTGTATCATACCTATCTGGATTGGCTATAATACTGTTTGCTTGAATATAGGAAACATAAGAGAAGTTCTTTTTTGTTTTTTTCGTAATTTTTTAATTAATCAATTAAAAAAGAATAGAAAAGAACATTAAATTAATTTCATATAGAAGAGAGGACACATTTTCTTTTGTATCTCTTTCCCAAGTAGAAGAAGGATAATTTGATTCGTTGAAATTCTATTCTATAAATATTTGGATTTGAGAATAATAATACTCAAACTAATTTCTCACAGTTGACACTATTAATTTCGATTGAAAGAATTGCATTTTGAAAAGAATCATTAACGATGGGTAGTGTTAAGAGACCATCTTCCGAATTGGTCAACGACTATTCTAATGGGAATACTAAACTTAAGAAGGTTATTGATGATGGAAATAAATTAGAAGTTGAATCCAATTCTGAGAAGGATCAAGAAAAGGAAAATGAGGATGACAATGAAGATTTTGACAACGACGACGACGATGATGATGATGAGGATTCTGATGATGATGATATAAAAACAAATAAAGGAAAAAGTGCATCTACTACAGCTAATGATATTCATATTGCTAGAGAAACAGCAGAATTGTTTAAATCAAATATTTTCAAGTTACAAATCGATGAATTACTAGAACAAGTTAAATTAAAAGAATCTCATGTTCTAAAAGTTGAAAAATTTTTACATAAACTTTATGATATGATTCAATTGGTGCCTGAATGGGAGGAAAAATCATTAATTGAAGTAGATACTTTTTTTAAAGATAAAATAGTCACAGTTCCATTTGTAGATCCAAAACCATTACCAAGTACAACAAAATATAAATTTAACTATAAAGTACCATCCGTCTCTTTGATAGGTTCATTTGCATTAAAAGCGGGTATTTACCAACCTCAAGGTTCCGCTATTGACGTTCTTTTAACTATGCCAGAAGATTTATTCGAAAAGAAAGATTTCTTGAATTTTAGATGCTTGCATAAAAGAAGCGTCTATTTGGCTTATTTAACACATCATTTATCAATCATGTTAAAAAAGGATAATTTAGATTCTTTCATAAAATTGGAATATTCATATTTAAATAATGATCCATTATTGCCTATATTAAAATTATACTGTGAAAAATTAAACGAATCGAAATCAAACAGTTCTGACTATAATTTCTACAAGACTAAGTTTTCCATTAATTTGATTGTAGGTTTCCCATATGGATTATTTGATCCAAAAAAATTATTACCAAACAGAAATAATATTAGGGTAACAGTGGAAAATAAAGAACACATCTTACCATCTACTCCATTGTACAACTTCTCGGTATTATCATCATCAACACATGAACATTTTTTGAAGTTCTTATATAAAACAAAAAAGCAAACTGAATCGTTCAATGAAGCTTGTATATTAGGTAGAATCTGGTTGCAACAACGTGGTTTCTCTTCGAAACTAGCCCACTCAGGAACATTAGGTGGATTCGGGACATTCGAATTCAGTATTTTAATGGCAGCATTACTGAATGGTGGTGGTTTGAATGGTAATAGAATTATTTTGCATGGTTTTTCATCATATCAATTGTTCAAAGGTGTAGTGAAATATTTGGCAACAATGGATATCTGTTCAGATGGTTACCTCCAATTTCATTCTGACACCGAATCCAAGTCAAGCTCTAAATACGTCAATGAACGTTTCCAAATCCCAACATTATTTGATAAAGTTACCAAAGTAAATATTTTAAACAAAATGACAGTCTCATCATATGAAATACTAAAGGCCTATGCTAAAGAAACAATGATTATGTTGAATAATGTCGTTCAAGATCAATTTTCGAATATTTTTTTAACTAATATTAACAGATTGGATAATATAAAGTTTGACCTATGTTATAATATTAGCATCGCATCAGGTAACAGTAATGTAATCTCGCAATTAATTTCTAATTTTGGCTCTCTAGAGAGAGTTAAATTTATCACCCTAGAGAACTATTTAGTGCATAAAATTTCAAGTATTGTTAAATTTGGGTTAGGTGACAGAATAAAATTAATTGAAGTAGAACTGGTTGGTCAGAAATTTACATTTCCAGTAAGTAAAAGAAAGGTTATCCTAAACAGTAGTAAAAACTTAAACTTTGAATGCATCAAAGTAAAGTTAATTACGAATGGTTCAGAAAGTGAAAAATTAGTTACTAAGGGCCCAGCCCATTCTGAGGAACCAACAACTGAAGCAGTAGCGTTTAAAAGTTTCTGGGATACTAAATCGTCCTTGCGTCGTTTCAAAGATGGTTCGATTACTCATTGTTGTATCTGGACTACCTCATCTTCCGAACCAATTATTTCAACTATCATGAACTTCATTTTGAAAAAACATATTGCTGATGGTTTACAAGTCACCAATGATATTACAAAAGAATTCCAAAATCTATTACCGTTACCAAATCTTCCATCAAGTTCAAAGACTTCAGTTTTGAATCTTTCTAGTTTCTATAACCTAAAGAAGTCTTTTGACGAATTGTACAAGATTATTTTCAAAATGGATTTGCCATTATCAGTCAAATCTATTCAGCCGGTAGGCACTTCTTTCAGATACACTTCAATGTGTCAACCGGTACCTTTTGCATATTCAGATCCTGATTTTTTTCAAGAAGTAATTTTAGAGTTTGAAACTTCCCAAAAGTGGCCAGACGAAATTTCATCTCTTGAAAAGTCAAAAACTGCATTTTTATTAAAGATTCAAGAACAAATAACCACAAGCACAGGAGGTAGATACAAATCATTTTTCAATCGTGATGAATCAATTCCATACAATTTAGAAATTGTCACTTTGAGTATTCTAACTCCAGAGGGGTATGGTTTCAAATTTAGAGTTTTAACAGAACGTGATGAAGTATTATATTTAAGAGCAATTTCTAATGCTAGGAATGAAATTAAACCAGAGCTAGAGAAGACATTTTTAAAATTTGTAGCAAAATATCAAGCTTCCACCAGACATACAAGAACAATTGAAAATTTGTCTCATTCATATGAATATTACTCTCCTGTCGTCAGATTATTTAAAAAATGGTTAGATGCACATCTGCTACTAGGTCATTTGAATGACGAATTAGTCGAATTAATTGCAATGAAGCCTTTTGTTGATCGTGCTCCTTACTTTATTCCTGGTTCTGTAGAAAACGGATTTTTGAAATTGATCAAATATTTAAGTCAATGGAATTGGAAAGAAGATCCTCTGATTTTAGATTTGATTAAACCTGAAGAAGACATAGAAGACGCATTCGAAACCAGTATAGGCGCAAATTCAGAAGTTGATTCAAAGACTTTGAAGAAATTATCCGAAAAATTGACATTAGCTCATTATAAAGGCATTCAATCAAATTTCAACAATATGAGAAATGGTGATCCAAATGGGTTAGCTGTACAATTTTTCGTAGCCTCAAAAATTGATCCAAGTGGTATTATGTATTCTAGTGATGTTCCATTGCCAATTGCTACAAGAATAACAGCTTTAGCTAAGGTGGCATTAGGTTTGATTCAAGAGCATGGTTTAAACAAACAAACAATTAAATTGTTATTTACACCTGCAGTTAAAGATTATGATTTTGTCGTTCACTTGAAAACCCATGTGCCGTTAAAAAGTTCATGTGGTATTATTGAACCAACTGAATTTAAGAACTTGTCAAATGACAACGCTTCTCAATTCCCAAAGAATCTAGACAAATTGAGCGAGAAAATGGACCCTACCTATCAATTAGTAAAATATTTGAACATGAAATACAAGAATACATTAATTTTTTCAAGTCACAGGTATATTGGTGTTAATGGTGGCGATAAAGGTGACAGGAATGTGATCACAGGTTTGATAAAGCCACTATACAAGAAAGCACAAAAATTTAAGGTTACAATGAATGCCAATGTTAAACCAATTGATAAGGAAAACGTAACTATGAACAAAGCTTCAATTTTCCATGAAATTGCTGCTTTTGGTAATGATTTAGCTGTTGATTTTGAAACTTGATATTAACTCTTTTATAGACTTACGTTGATATTTTTTTATAAATAATTAATGACTAATATTTAATAGATTTGTAATTTACGAGTGTAAACTATATAACAAAAAATCATTTCTTAGGTTTTTTAAGTTTTTGTCAGTGTAATAAGGATTAAAATGAATTTAAGTAAAGAAGTGTGAATCGTGTAATATATAAAATAAAAGCTAATTTTTTTTAGTACTTTATTAATCATAAAATATTCTGTAAAACCTTGTTACAACTGGATTTATAAGTTAATATACTCGTGTATTGATTCTTTTCTATACACTACCTTTGGCAAAAGTGTCATCTTAAGTATGTAGTAGTCATCTCTTGTTAATTTTAAGTAATCACGTGAGGCCTTATTCCATACGAAATTAGTAGGATATCCAATAGTTCAGCTAATGAAATTTAACCGCACTATGCAGAAAAAGAAGTATAGTTTAAAGGATAATAAGATGTACTTTAAGATGATTTCTTTCTCAGATTTGATTATAAATTGTGACAAAAACACAACTATTATTACTATTGGAGAATACATGCATTGCTCGTAGATGGTTCTATCGTTAATTTAGTTTATTTTAAAAATAGAGCAAGTTTGATCATAATATGAACACACCTCTGAATACGAGACCTTCAGGGCACAGAAATGATCATGTATACAAATTAAGAAAAAGGAATTTCCAAAGAAGATTATCAACTCAACTCTGTTATCTTGGATATATGACAATAATTTTACAATATATTAAGTATGGGTCTAATGTACTGACTTTGGGCTTCAGATGTCTTCTTCAATCGATACTATCATCGCCATTTCCTAGCGACATTCAATTGGAACGTATTGCAAGAAATAACAATCTATCAAGAATTCCATATGTTGGTGACACTACAGCTCAATTTAGAGTATCATCAGAAATGACAAATATACCAGGTGCATTTACGCCCACGGAGTCCATAGAAGAAATGCAGAATATAGATAGACAGTCTGCAATTAATTCTTTAAAACTTAAGGCAAGAAAAATACTATTTCATGGTGCTCTAACAGTAAATACTATCTTAATATTACTTGATCTTTTGTTTCCAAAAGATTTTGTTGGCCAATTTGAAGGTAATAACTTGAGAGACGGCTCGTTACAAAATGCATCATCCCCTTTTATTAATGGCAATGGTCTTCTACAAGGTGAATATAAAGGTGGATTCTTTTTACAAATAGTTGGAGAATTAGTACCGAAGACTAATTTAGAAGGAAATTTGGGAATGATATTTACAGATTTTCTAATATTGGCATTGCAATATGGATTGTTCATTTTGGGTTGTATCAATTTTACCAAGTTAGATAATATTGAACTTGATCAAAATGAAGAGCTTATTGCTCAAAAGTTGGATGAAAATAGTGATGGTTATGACGGGAATGTTTTGGTGACAATAATAGACCCAATTAAGGCAATAGATAGGGTATTGATAATAGATGATACAGAAAATGGCGAAATAAATAGCGTTGTTTAGTTTTAAAGGGATTTTGTATTCAAATAAATATTAAGTAATTAATTTTGATCCTATAAGGAAATGAATTTGAATTTAGTACTATGTGTGTTGTGCAAAATTATATGTAATGACCAACTATCTATATTTGTATATAAATATATTACTTGAAAGACTATAAAAAGTACCACAGTATCGTCTGTATTGTTGTTTTTTTCAGTTGTAAATTAATCCTATTATTGACTAATTGGTGAGTTTTTCAAATATTCAGCTTTATTCTTCAAGATTTTAACTGATTTTAAGAAAATTTCTTCCGCTGACATAGCACCGACAGTCTCTATATTAAAGATGAAATGGTTTCTAACTCTATCAAGTTTTACTTTATCCTGGAATTCCTCATGTCTCAATACTTCTCTCGTCATTGTATCCTTTCTAGCATCTTTAACATATGCTTCATCGTTTTCGTTAATGTCAATTACACCTGGAGGGAAACATTTTTGGAATCTCTTAGCAGATTCACCTTTAATTTTTTCTGTGATGATGATTTTTGGCATTAATCTATATGAGGCTGTACAAACTGGGGAGAATTTGGCATGATCAGCACCAATACCTAATATACAATGAGCTCTTAAAGAAATTTCCTGACCTGGTCTCAATTTTGCTATTAAAATATCTGGATCAGCAGAGACAACAGGGCTGTCAGCAAATGTTTCTTCTTGTTTGCCTTGTGGTTCGAATTTCAAATCACGGGCATATATGTGTGCATTGTGATATAATATGCTTGGATCAGTACAGTCCTTTGGAGCATCTAAATTTCTTGTACATTTGACATTTAGAGATAAGACAATAGTGTTTTCATCAGTAAATTTTTCATCTTCTGGTAGGTCATTATTTAACCAAGTCAATCTATCAGGGTCTACCTTTAATGGGATTAAACCAATTCTTTGAGCGATAACTTCATCTTGGATAACTGAAGTATTATTTAAAATATAGATGTATTCTGCTGCAACGGATGGTACTTCAGAAATCATAATTCTACGTAATGCATTTGCAATTGAAGTATCGACATTAATCAAATCTAAGTTTGTTTCTCTTTCACCTACTTTAGAAATGTTAATTTCTAAATTTTCTCTAAATTTGTTTGCATCCCAGATGTTATCACCTTGTGAGATGTTAAGAATAGTTGAATCGACAGACATTATTGTAGGTATTCACGGTACGGTACGATTTTACTCTTGTTAATGTATGGTATAGATATATTCAACAAATTTAAACTCTAGAGGTTACAATTACGATATTTTTTTTTTATCTCATCTCATCTCATCTCATCGATAAAAATTTATTAATACAGATAGACAATATGAAATTTTTTGATCATTTACTGCGTAAGAAGGAAAAAAGAAAGAAAGAAAAAATAAGCGTGCAAGATCTGGCAAGTGCATAGAATTAACTATGTACAAATGAAAGTTTATTGATGAAGTTAAGAAAAGATGAATTCCACATGATTAGATCTCATTGATAATTCTATACAGACTAACATCTTATATATGAAATCAAATTATGAATTAAGATATTATTAGTCAAGAGTATCATTAAATAATTAACTCCTTTCCAATAAAGAGAAGAAATTTTGTAGTAAGAAAAATCAGCCATTGAATAAGTTACATCATAAGATTGACATTTGCATCAATCGTCAGATAATGTAGATAAGTAAAAATTGTAATAGCTCATCATTTTTTTTCCTAAAAGGTTTTATCTAACTATATTTTGAGAGATCATCGAAATAACATCTTTATCAATTAATGTAAAATTGGTCATTGAAAATGACCAATTTCAAATTCCCCTATAAATTCTAAAAAGGAGATACAAAAGAAATAAGAAATTGAAATAAATTATTATTTTAGCATTCAACAACTGTTCAATACCAATATATTCCCGTATTGTTCTTTGCTTTCTTCATTCCTTTGCTTGTCCCCCCCCCCAATTAGATGAGTTCCAAACATCATATATACAACTATGATAAGCTGCAATGGTTATTGGATTACACTCTAATGAATAAGAAGACTATCCAGACCTGCACAAACAAGATCTTTCCTATATGTGTGTTTTACGTCCATCTCATCTTTTTGGCATTTCGACCTTTTCATCTTTCTTTTATATATACAAATTCTGTGGTTTAATTTCGAGATCTGTCGAAGAGGAAAGAGGCAAAAAACCAAAAAAAAAAAGAAAAAAGGAAAAAAATTGTGTATCGTTTCTTTTTTCTTTTTTCAGACAAAGTTCATTTCGAGGAAAAAAGAAACAACATGATGTTTTTTATATCATTGTACACGATCATTCGGGTTTTCCCTTCTGTGTTTGTCTAGTTTTGGGTTTCACTCGCGTTGTTGATGTAAAAATTAACATGATCGGAGGAAGCTATTGTCCGACAGCAACCCATCCAACCATCGTACTCTCTTTGGTGAACTTTTTTGGTTTAAATGTTCGAAATTGGTGTGGTGTACCATTCTAATCTCAAAGCATCACCAATTTTATATTTATCATTTTACACACATACTGTTATGCTTGAATACTGAACCAAATTAAACTAAACTAAACTAAACTAACCTAAACTAGACTAAGTCACTACAAAATTTAACAATATAAGAACATCTTTGATACATATATGCATTGATACTAAACAGCACTATCCAAGGATTATGCCTATCAACTCGCATCCAGATATCTCTCTCTATATATATGTGTGTAAATACGTAATTTGAATATTCAACAAAACGGAATTGCTACTGTCGTTTCCGTCATCAGCAAAATAGCTATATCATACAACTAACTATGGTTGCTATTGTCTAATAATTATTGATTATTGATTATTACATTGATTGACTCGACTCATACCAAATGAATTGCTATATTAGTTATAATTAACTAATAAATTGAATAAATTAAAAGTGTATAATCTAATCTAATCTAATCCAATCCAATCCCCCCCAGTCTTAGTACCTTCTTCTTAATTAAATATTACTGGCACTTCACCTTGAATACAAATTATCATTGTAGTTATTGTCATATCATGTCGTGTCTTGCTTGACTTTCTTTTTTTTCACATAATTTTTTTCAGTTTAATGTTGTGTGGTTCATATTGTTCCTTTTTTATAGTGTCTTTCTCAATTATTTCACTGAAAGTTTCGTTCTTTTCCATCCATTTTCCTTCTTGGTTACTCTTTTCCCAAGTTACGTATGTCAACTTGCTTCTTCTCCTTTTTCATAGTCCTTTTCAGTAAGTATCAAATTCTGGGTTATATTTTTTTTGCTGATAAAGTTTCATTATTTACTAAGCACACTTTTTAAGTAAATTGATTTATTTGAACTATTACAGTTGATTTATGATCTGAACAATTTTATAATTGTATTTATTATTCTTTAATCTTATAACATAATCTTTAATTGTTACTTCGAAAATTATACTAGCTTTTATCTGTATTGATGGTAATAATTATAATTCTATAATACAATATAAAATAATATATCACACAATATATCAGCTGTGCAGTTATTGTTTGCTATTTGGTGTTGGTGGGCGTGTATTATTCTATTTTGAAATATTTATATATATAATCTGTGGTTCCTAACTTATAAGGTACTATTATTTTCATTACGCTTGGTGAGGTATTCGACATTTAGACCTGTTAAGTTTCAAAGTTGGTAAAATTAATCGATTATTGATTTCTTTTGCCGTTCCTAGTTCGAACAAGTTGGAAGTAATAACTTTACATTGGAACTGATTTTGATCCTTTCATTACTGTATTATATCACTACGTTTTATATCTATTATTCTGATTTAATTTCACTTTATCAAAGTATTGTTTCCTAATTAACCAAAGTTAGGCAAATACTAAATTTTATTAATTGAATATATTCCACATAATAATAATAATAATAATAATAATTAATAGCTGTAGTAACAGATTGTTGCTGCAAAAGGAAAATTAATATATTGCATCTTTAACTATGAACAATTTTATAACACAAGTTTCCCAGGATAGTGCAGCAAGCACAAACCTATTCATTAGTGCCACTGATGAATATCAACAAAACAGAAGTGATTCTGCATTGGACTTAACTGACTTAGAAGATAGTGGAAATGCATTGATACATTTAAATATTCAAGAACAACATTATTATATAACTAGAGATCAATTGATGTCATTACCAGAATCAATATTACTATATCTTTTTCCAGCAGGTGTGTTCCTAGATAAAATGGGTGAAATAATTACAAATTTAACACCAGATGACGAAGTATATGTTTCTGACTTTCCTTCAAGCTGTTTTGAATATATCATGGACGTTTATACAAGAGCCTATGATGATTTTACAAACTTCCCTGTTGATAAAACTTATGGCATTTCAAAAGATTCATCATTAACTTCTGTTGCAAAGGGTTTCTTCGGTTTTGGTAATAATTCAGCAAATGTTGAGAAAGAATTGCTACATAATAAACCTGTGGTTATAGTATTAAGAGAAGATTTAGATTATTATTGTATTCCAAAAGATGCAATTTTTCAATACCAGGGCATTTTCCAAACTTCTGATGAAGATTGTACTGAAAAAAATGAAGAATTATTTACCAATTTCATGACAGAGATTAAAATTGCTGCAGGCAGCTATTTGAGTTCTCAGGATTCTGTTTTTGGGGGTTTATCTCAGTCAAATAGAAGTAGATCTGGTAAAGATGAAAAGAAAGCTTCTGATAAAAAGATTGGTACTGCTGAACAACATTTGAAAGAGATGTTGTGCTCCTCTGGTTTTTCAGATGAGTCTAAGTGGAATAATAGGGTCCAAGATCCTAAGAAAACTGTTATCACTTCATTAAGCTTATGTAGATTAGCCAATGAAACAACTGAAGAGTTCAGAAAGAATTATTTTGAAGCTAAAAAAAAATGGGAAGCTGAATGGCTACGTCATAAATCTTCTCAAGAGAGTATTTCTAGGAGTAGAGTTTCATTATCGAGAAGTATATCACATAACAATATGAATAAAAAAAGTTCTTCAAGTTTATTAAATAGTGAAGGTAATGGTAACTCCAGTGATAGTCTTAACAAGAGTGATCATATTAATCCTAATATTAGTGGTAGTGACTTGAAGAAAGGTAGATTTTCTTCTATATCAGCAAGCAGTAGTCATCCGAACTTATCATCAGAATCTACTGATAAATTGTCACAGCCGCCATCGATTAGGAAGTCGAGGTTTTCTAGGTTAGCAGGGAATGTGAGGTCAAGATCAAGTTCTAAAAACAGACCAAGTGGTAAAAGTGAAATTCCCAAGTTATATGATTTAGTTCCTAAGCCAGCGATTAATACGAAACTATTATTATTTTGGAGGAAACCAGCTAGAAAGTGTTGGTGGAGTGAAGAGACCATTACATTAAATGTTAAAATACATGGTAAAATTGTTGAGAATGGGGGAAATAATTTAATTAGCCTAGAAGATGGGAATTCAACAGATGGTGGAAATGATCCAGATGGATTGACAATTCCTGTAAAATTACATATCAGAAGAGTGTGGACATTGGAATTGAGTGTAATTGGTGCTTAATTGAGTCAACAATTGCAAATTAAAAACTGTTGAATAAGAAATAGAATAAGGTGGTTGCAATATTTATTTTTTTCATGTATATTTGTATGTGGTCCAAACGAAACTCAAATAAGGATCCTATTAGAACTATTAAGAAAGAAAAGAGAGAGAGTGTGTGTGTGTGTGAGATGAAAAGAATTCAACAAAAAAATGGTAGAACTACTCGTAAACCAAAATTCAAAATTATAAATAGATCAAAGGTTTCTTGATCATTAACAATGGAATTTATTTTCGAAGATTCTTGTTTTGATCGATTTTCAGAATACCTCAAATTTCGAAATTGGCAATTTATATATAGACTCTATACCAATGTGCATAGACAAATATCAACAAAAATATGATGCACAGATGAAGCAAAGAACGAATAAAAAGAACAATAACAATTTTAATTACAACTACAAAATAATTACATAGACAATAGATAGATTTTAACATGTATTATTACAATTGATCTAGTTATCAGATTCTATTATTACAGTAATAGTAAAGATAATCACAGCGAACAAAATCCGATAAACGAACGTGAGACGAACGTAAGACGAACAAGAAACGATCGAACAGGAGTGATGGATGATTCATTGAAATTGAGGTTAAAGGTGACTCCTCTTGTTGTATGTAATACAGCAATAATAACATTAAGTTCGATAAAAATCAGAGCAATGGCAATACATACTGTTCAAAATATTGATGTTTAATGTTAAATAACAATATTAATTTCACACATCGTCATTTTGGTTACAAAAACATTCCAATAAGAAGAAGCAGTAAGGTGTATAACAAAAAAAAAATTAATGTGATATATGGCTGTAAGAGGGACAAGTGGGGAGAGGGTGATTAAGAAGAGAAAACATGGAAAGATGATAATAGAAAGAGATAATGTTATATTATATTGTAAGGTAATGTAATGTAATGATTGGATTTTAAGTTTGTAGATAGATCGACATTTATTTGGTCCAAATGTATTTATCCCTTCCCTTCCCTTCCCTTCCCTTAAAGGAGAGAAAATAAGAATCAACCCTCTTTAGCTTAGGTCACATCATCTCTTGAAACCACGACTGGTTAATTATATGTGTATTTAACCCACTCCATGAGTCGCAAGGTCTAAAGCTCTTGAAGGATTCTACTTCATTGATTGACAAAATAAACTTTGAAATTTTACATCAAGAGTAGAAATCAACGTGAACACTCAGCTTGAACTTAAAAGTGCGAGAGTAACTTTAAGGATAGAAATGACTTGTAACTGTTCCAAAAAGAAACACTGACTAGGGGATGAAGGTTGAGCGATTTTAATAGTTGATGGCTCCAAGAAAGATATCCAAACTGTGTATCAATTGTTATGGAAATAGTATTTTATTTTATTTTATTTTATTTTATTTCAATTTTATATTTTTTACAGTAATGCTGGTGTATCCTTTTCTTCATGTACTAGATGATAAAGGTAGTGCTTGCTAGTTGAGAAGAATAAGATAGATGAGACCAAAAAAAATAATTAAATTTGAAAATGTGTCACAAGAAATTGAGGGTGGAGTCGTCCAAGTATCTCTTGACTACTTGATAATTTGTATTGTAAGTTGTTACTGCTGCTACCTTTTAAATTGTATTACCTGAATTGAGACTTTGATGAGTTAACTGTAAATTGTAAATTACAAACCAGATATAGTTATTCTAGATTGATGGTGGTAGAGATGAGGAGGAGGGGTTGGTGGGTGAGTGGGGGAGAGTGTGAGAGTCCAAATGTTTGGTGGTGGTGGTGGTGATTGTGAGAATTTAGTGTAAAGTAAATAAAAATCACAATATTATAATTAGTTACTTTAAATTTTTCATTTCCTTGTACTCTCTATTACTCTCCTATCTCAACTTGGAAATGTCATTAAATTAGGTGGGTAGATGGGGTCAGATGAACATGGAGTACAAGTATCGGTCTGTATGTGATAAATGGATATTTTGGTTAGTTAATTGTTGTTGTTGTTGTTGTTGTTGTTGTTTAGTGTTTCAATTTTGTTTTTTTATTTTTTTTTATTTCTTACCCTTTCGAATTGTTAAAATAGCGTATGTAGTCTCTACTACAATTCCCCTTTTTATTTCATTTTATCTGTTTTTACAGATGTTGTAAAATGTAAATTATACACAGAAATACATACATACATACATACATACATACATCAAATCTTTGTAAATTTTCCCTTCATTAACTTCCTCCCACATTAAAACTCTTTAACTTGACTTGATTTGACTTGACTTGGCTTGATTTGATTTTAGCTTGATTTAACATAATTTATCCACTGTTTCCTGACGTTCATTCGCAGACAATCTATGTGGTGGATAGTATCGAACCTAATTTCATCATCTCTTTCTTCCTTTCTTATCTCTCTATGTTCTACGTAATTATTTTCTTATCCAAGTAGTTATCATCGTCTTCCTCATCATCATCATATTTTTCACTACTATTACTCTGATCAAATGCGAATTGTAAAATTACATTCCTTTACAATTTAAATGTACTTGCTACTACTGCTGTTGCTACTTCAAGACTTAGTGAATAAGGTAAGGTTAGCCCATCTTCTTTAAGTTCATTGCAAGAAATTTAAAGCAAAAGTCATCTGAGACTGAACAATCAAGTAAAGTTAAGCAAAGCAAAAAAAAAAATTTAAAATTTGACTTCCATTAGGTTTTAAAATCGTTTATCTCGTTCGTATATAAATGAAGCAAAATCGATGGGTTTCTTTGAATTACAAACTGACAAGATATTGTATCGGTAATTGTTATAGCTATTCTTTTTATTGTAATTATTTGTTATAATTATTTTTTTTTTAGACTACATACTATATCAGTATTAGAATCGACTGAAAATTACTAGTAGTACTATTAAGTAGATCAGGTTTAAAGATTTGTATATATTTGACTATACTTATAATTGAAAAGATAATATATCCATACGTTGGAAGGAATAGTTGATCAATTGTTCATTATAATTTGCTGATCTCGTTGGTAAGGAATTTAGAGTATTGTTGTTATCGAGAAATAAGCCAAGAAACTAATTTTGATTTGTACTTGATTTTTTTTTGAAAGACTCATTGTTAGACCCAATATTTTTTTTAAAAAAAAACAGTTTATTGAATCATATTTAATCACTAGAATTACATATTGGTGTAGAATTACTTACTTCTATTGAATTGTTTTATATTTGTCTCTTTTTTTTAAAAAAAAAGCAGGAAACCCTTTGTTAAATTAATCAAATAATGCTAATGAATGATATGGTAGATCAAGTTTGGGCTGTTACCAAATTTTTTTTCACAATATATCAATATTGTTGTTATACTCTGATCGTAGCGTTATCTGGTCCTTTATTGTCACTATATTTAGCAGACTTTGTCCTATACGCTTTCAGGCTATCATGGTATTTAATAGCTAAAAGCATGATTCATCATAAGAAGGTTGAAGCAGGAATGAGAAAGGTTCCTCTAGTACAAATTGAAAAAAAGCATGATGGTATTGTAAAAAAAGAAGACGACACTATCAAGGAAGAAGAAGAAGAAGAACATGAAAGGAATGAAGTCGATGATGGGAAAGATAATCATGCAATTGATAAAGATTACGTAATGACAAGTGTTGATGAAGGCAATGACAGTGACTCTTCCACCACTCCTGTAACTACTACCAGAAGTGATATGGATATTAAAGAACTATCAAAGGTCTCTGAAAAAAATCCAAGCACTCCATCAATTTCTAATTCGACTACCAGTGTTGAAACCAATGGTACAGGACGTTCATATTCGTTAAGAGAATTATTCTTAGGCTCAAAAGGTAATACTACTGCTACTGAAAATAAAGAGGAAACTTTGATAAAAAGAAGACATTCTGTAAGTGAAAGTAGTACTACCACTACTACTACCACATCAACTACCACTACTACTACAGCTGGAACCAAAAGTGTAACGATATCGCTGGCTCGATCTGAATTACAAACACACATGCATTCAAGTAACTAAAGGATAAAGTCATAGTTATTATTTTTTGAGAATTTTTCCATATATATCATAATAAATCAATTCAACTAGCATATTTCGATCTTTACTACGAAGTAACTAATTCGAAGATTTCAAAATTTTACATACATTTTACTTTGCTTTAATTCAGTGTTTTATTTATTTTTTTGGTGTTAATTTAGTACTAACCCAAATTTGCTAATAATTATTATGTAATTGATATTCATTTATAACATATATATATTTAGATTTAAAATAGACACTAAAATCCCTTATTATTTATTTGATGGCTTATCCAACTTTAGTTTAAATTCAGCAACTCTCATCATCACATCATTATCATTCGGTATTATATTCATGACTGCTACTAAGATATGACTTCATCAAATTTCCTTGATTTGACGAAGGATGAAACTTAGCCAGATATAAATGTAAGTATGAAATAAGAACAACCCTAGATAAGTTCTTATGATTTTTAGAATATAATTACATCAAGCTAGAATAACTTTAATAATATTTAGTAAACAGATAAACAGAAAAATAAAATTGTATGCTCAATTACATTTATTACTATAATAATTAAACAGTTATATATTATATTATTAGGAAATGTTTTGTTAAAAATTAAATATTAAAAATTAGATTTGAAAAGAATTTATATACTCAATCAATTTCACTATTGGAAGTAATAACTTATGAACTGAATTGAGATGGGTTGTAATAACAGATGTTAATTTTATATTAACAAAAAAAAACCATTGGCAATGCAAAACAACATTCAGAACACTTTTCTTTTGTAATTCAAATTATAAATGTAGTAAATAAATCATTGTGATATAATTTATTCTTATTGTTCAATAGATAAAAAGGATATTAATTAATCAATAAACCAATAGCTTATATCTAATCTTGCAAGATGATGTACAAAGCGTACAACATACCTGGGAAGAAGATACAGATAGTTAAGACTAAATCGATGATACATTCTCTACCCCAACCTCTGGCTAAGTAGACAGAGACAGGTGGTAAGAATAAAGCTAAAATAATGTTAATGACCTTGGAGCTATCCATTTTTTATAATAAAGTTGTGTTGTAGTTGTTGTTTGATATGTTTTCTATATATTAAACTGAAGTGTAATAAGAATAAGAAGGGAAATAATTGAGAAATAAAGATTAATAAAAGTAACTTTACAATTAAACAAGAATTCCTATAACATTAATTCGAAATGAGCAAAAAATGAACGTGCTTAAATATAAATTCTACCATTCTGAACAAGTTTAAAATATTAGGATTAAGTTCTTCCCTTTTATAACTTTTCAATTTTTTTTTTCGAACTAAGTACTAAGCTAAGCTATTATTAAAAATGTCGAAATTAGATGAGAACAGACAGTATAAGTTAGTGTTCTTTTCCTTACCACTAACTCATCTGACTGGAAGTACATAAAACCTGTTATTGTCAACACATCATCATCACCCATCCCTAGCATAAGATTACCTTAGCATAGCAAGTTTTTTTTTTCATCTCTAGTCACAGTTGGCTGTAGAAAGCAATAATAGTATAAACTTCGTATTGCCAAAGTAAATTAAAGAACAAGAAGAACAAGGTATAACTATTTAACAAATCCAGCCATATCCCTCCCTCTTTCAAAAGTAGTTAGAGAGAGGCAACTTCCGAAAAACCTATTTACTGTAACCCATTACCTTGAAACACTTCGAAACTACTTGAGAGAGAAATAAATGATTTTTCTCTCCTTACATTCACCATAATTTTATCGTTGTTGTTGTTGCTATTAAAATTATTGTAATTTGTTTAAACAAATATATGTAATCTGTTCAACCCTGTAGCAAAGTTAACTAGCATCAGAGCAATAACGAAAACGAAAACGAAAACAAAAACAAAAACAAAACAGTCATTACAAGAATATTCAAGACAATAGTAGTGGTAATCCATCTCTCCTTTATTGTTTTTAACCTTCCCACTTCTAAAGCAATAACAATCAGTGAATAAAACAAGATAAATTGTACTTACTGTATATACTATACTATTATTTATGGTATCCATCTAAGTAGAAGAAGGCATATAAAGGTATATTTCGCAAACAAATGAGGCTAGTAAAAAATTGTGTTAGGGATCGTTCCTACTAGAAAACTCCTTCAGTCTTGGGACACCTTCTTCGGTTTAGTATAGTTTTCACTATCCAATATTCAGCTTTGGGTCTTTATTTCTTTCTGTCTCTCTCTCTGTCTATGTTATGGTATTACTAAAAATTTGTTACTAACAGTACCAGCACTAACTAACTTCGGCAAAAAATGTTTGGGAGAAACAAAAGTAGAGAGGTCTTTATTCATCACAGAGCAAAGGAAGAGGTATTAATGAAAGTTGCTTCTTGTTTATGCCTTTGGATGAAAGTACATAGTTAATTGGATTGAATATATAACCATTGTTATGCGTATACTTATCAGTAACATCAGCTGGTCTACAACATTTCGCTACTAATTGATTGATAGATGGTAGTGGTTGGAGCCTTCTACGAAATGAAGTAATAGTTTTTTTGTTTTTTTTCAATTTTTCACTTTTTTCACTTTTTTCTACGAAGTGTTCTCTCATGAAATATTTTTACCATCTGTAAATTGATAAAATAAAAATAACTACAGCTAAAAGTGAAGAGCACAACAAGACAAGGAACACGCTCAAGGAACTCATCATCTATTACTAACAACATTACCATCATCATTATTACTACTACCCCTACCCACGATTGTTCTTCGAAGATATTGATTCTAAAGCATAAATGTTTTTATTTTATTTTATTTAATTGCATCAAATAAATTTCAATATTGCAATTGATTCTAAAGTTACTATTGAAATGCTGTTGCAATGCAGTCAGTAGATAGACATTCATTCAATCTCTCTTGGACATGAGGTATCAATCCCTCTCTTTCTCTATAGTATATTATGTTATTTATCTCCGTGAAGATACAGATATGCACAAGTATTTAATGAAAGAAACTCCCTCTCTTTAAATCTGTATCATTCTTGATGGTGTGCTGCAATAATAAGATCCTATTTTAAAAAGAGGCACACCATACTGCTCTAAAATAACAATACTGCTTAATACACAAATATCTATTAACGGTATAGCCAAATGAGGATATTTTGTTTCAATTTGTTTGTATTCTATCGTATTCAGTCTGTATTGGGTATTGATAATTTACTAATTAATATTCACAAGCGTTAGGGAGATTGAAAAAGGTGGAATATTTTAAAATAAGAGTCCGTTGATATTTGGTTGGCCAATTACTGAAATCTCTTATATTCAAGGAAAACCCAAATTTTGCGCTTGTGCATTTAACTCTACTTTTATTTTATTCATTCGTCATACCAATTGAAATACGATTTAATGATGTTAAACACAACACAGTCTTGATAACTGTCCAATTTCAACTTTAATAGTTATTTTCTGCTTATTACACATTTTCAAAGAAACTGAAATAACTTAGATCATTGAGCGATTATCTCAGAGAACTCGTTATAATTATTATCTTATTTTAAGTTTGGATTTGTTTAAATTCCATCAAAAGAACTAATTCGTTCAATATGTTTCTTGTTGGTGTTATTTTATTATAAAATAATTAATTCTCTTGTGCAAATTTACTACATACAAATATTATAAATATTGGACGATTATACGTTGAGCCAAATAAGAAAGTACAACAACAGTAGTATCCACAACATTGTGTAGGCTTAGTAAGTATTTTTACTCTATTAATTGAGTTTCTTTCTTCTTCTTGTCCAATAGCTTTTAAAATTATTTGTAAATTCTATAGTTCTAATGGAACAAGATTGGATGAATGTCTATCTAATTATACATATGCCACTGTACCAAGTAGCTAGTGGGTGAGTTCCGTTAAACCAATAGTGATATGGTAAATTAATTGTTCCATATAAATTTCTTAATAATCTTCCATTGGGGGAGGGGGCACAAAGTGGAGGGGATTTATTATTATTTTACATTACTCTCTAGTACTTTGGTAGTCTCCTCTTTCAGTTACTACTACCATTACTTAAATGAATATTATTTAATACTCATTATCGCACATCTACATACAGGAAGCAATTGATGAATTATCGGTTTAATTCTCTATAAGACTCAACTCAATAGTATACTTTCCAAATCATTCATCAATCTCATAGCAATCTCCCCACCACCCCCTACCTGTCTTTCCATCTCCATTTACTGCAGTCTGGCTATATCTTAACTTCTTAATAATTTATTTCATTGGTGTAGTTCGTCCTTAGTTTAGCCTTGACGTTTCTGGTATTAGACGCAACTCGTTTTGACAAACCGTTTATCTTGAAATGTTCCCAGTTTGAAACTTATTTGTCTTAGGGGATGTGCAGTCCTCTATAGTTCAAATTAAAATCTCGGTGAAGCAAAATATACCTACCTGCTTCCCATTATAGAGGAGTTATATGTTTTCCGATCTAAAATATATTAATCACAATTATCCGTGGAAACGCTATTGCTTTACTATTCTTGTAATGACGAATTTAATTTTAGATCTAATAAGAATAAAAAGACTATTGCTTGCTAAAACATTAACATGCGATTCGATGATCTCAATTGCATTCATAGATGTTGGCTATCTTAATGCTTCAACTTTAATTTCAGATTTTCAAGTTTTATTTACAAGATTTATTTAATCTTCTATTATCTGAATTTTAAACAATAAATATATGTTGCGTCTTTATCCTTGCTGGTTGAGATAGTTTAGGTGAGGTTTTATTTAAATTTTGTTATATTAACTATTGGCACTTGCAAAATGAAGATATTATTACTAGTTTCGGGATTATATTTTTTTAGACAACTTTTATAATGCCTTCCGTGTTTACGTCACTATATATACCCACATAAATACTTGATTGTTAATATCTTTTTCTCATGAACTTGAATTTCATTTCATCTCTCCAGATTGCAGGAATAAAATTGTCAGGATAGAATTATTATCTAAAAATCTAAAAGATATATTTATATTCTATATTTTACTTATCTTATATTACATAAATTACTAGGATTTTACATCTATTCTTTTAATACTTTCTTGACGATTTTTTCAACTTCGTCCCAGTCATCTGTTGGAACACGAGTCATTTCAATGTCACCAAAGTAATCCTTAATATTAGATAAAACTTGGTAAGATTTCTTATCATGAACAAATGAAATAGCAACACCCTTTCTACCAAATCTACCAGTTCTACCGATTCTATGTATATATGTAGCTGGATCAGCTTGACCATTTAGTGATGTAGGTAAGTCATAATTGACAACCATTGAAACTGTAGGAATATCAATACCACGAGCTAAAACATTGGTTGTTATCAAAACCTTAGATCTACCTTCTCTAAAATCATCAATTAGTCGATCTCTTTCAGTACTTTGCAAGTCACCATGTAAAATGGAAACTTGATGGCCTTCTTGCTTTAATTTAGCATATAATAAATTGGCAGTCTTCTTTGTAGAAACAAAGATAATAGATGAACCAATTGTTAGTAAACCGTAAAGTTCGCATAAAACTTCGTATTTATGATCTTCGTTATTACAATCCATGTATAATTGTTTAATAGCGGCAACATTAACTTCATTTCTTTGTAATTCCAAGGTATTCGCATTTGGCACTACTTTTTTAGCATATTCTCTAACTGCGTCATCGAAAGTTGCACTAAATAATACCAATTGGGCAGTCTTTGGCAAAAACTTCTTTACACGAATACATTGATCTCCTAAACCTTGTTTATCTAACATATTATCAGCTTCATCTAGAACGTAAATTTTAACATGGTTAACTATTAGCAGTTTTCTACGCATTAAATCCAACACAGTACCAGGAGTGGCAACAACAATATTTGCAGTGACGGGTTTGTTCCTTTCGTAAGAATCAGGAACAATTAATTGGGATGTAATCTTTGTGAATTTTCCCATTTCTTGAATAACTTCTAACGTTTGTCTAGCCAATTCTCTTGATGGAGCCAAACAAATAGCTTGAGTGACATCCTTTGTAGGATCAACACGAGTTAACATAGTTAAAGAGAATGCCGCGGTTTTACCAGTACCTGATTGAGATTGAGCTATCATATTTCTTGGTGGATTACTCAATAATAAAGGCAAGGCTCTCTCTTGAATTTTTGAAGGTTTTTGAAATTTCATAGCGTATAAACCTTTCAATAATTCAGGTACTAAACCTAATTCTTCAAAAGATTTAACACTGTACAATGGTGAATTTGGATCAGCTTGTAAATCGGCTAACTTGACTTTAACTTCGTATTCAGACTTAACTAAACTTGAATCATCATCTTTTTTTGGTTTCTCTTCAGTTTTATTCTCAACTTCGGCAGTAGGTTCTGGAGTTTCAGTACTCTTTTCATCAACTTTTACTGGTTCTTCCTTCTTTTCAACAGGTTTTTCAGAATCAATCTTCAAAGAAGCCAATAAAGAGGCTGCATCTTTAGTGTTCTCAGCCATATCTAGTCACTTAAAAGAATGTTCAATGGTTCAGTCCTCTTTACTACAACTTGAAAGCACTTTTTAGCCTTTAAACCCATCTTTGATTGAAGTTCTTTGTATATACTTTTTTTTTCAAGCCGTTTATTCCTGATATAAAAAGTTTATTAGACAACCAAAATTAAGTCATGTGACCTTGACGACATAATACTAAATTCAAATGTGAGTTATCAATCAAACCTTTAAAAGGTGAATTAACATTCTCAGATATCTACCTATACTACCTCTTTTATAAATTTATATATTTTTTACATATTTGAAGTAATCAAATTGTTGAACCTGTCATACTTATTACTTGTCTCTCTAACACTTCAGGATTGCATTTTGAGCATAATCTGGAGAAGAGTTGTAGGTAATCTACAAATTAATATCAACTTATTGTGAAGTAAAATAATTATTGGTCAAATCTGCTGAACTACATTTTGATTTGATAAAAAAATTGATTCTCTCCAAGTATATCAATCATCTCTTACATTTGTATTAAAAAATTAAACCTAGCAGATGGATGTATGTTTAGAAAAAATATACTCCGAAGCGGGGAGTCGAACCCCGATCTCCACGGTGAGAGCGTGATGTGATAGCCGTTACACTACATCGGATGTTTTGTAGTTATCAGTTTCAATTTTGATTTTGTCAAATTGTATTAATATTTATTTATAAAAACTACTTATTTCACATACTTCCATGTCTCTGTATATGATATAAAGAAGAATTACAAATTCAAAATGACAGTTTGAATATTAGAAGTACTGATCTTAACTTAGAAGTAAAATATGGCCTAGATACTTGAGATTCATTAGATAACAGGATATAGAACTAAAAGTATAATTTCTAATAGGCAGTTGTACGTTAGATTGGGCTATTACTGTTAATTCAGATGAATTCCTCTTAACAAGCTCTTGAATCTATTATAATAATACATCTCTACCTTTAGAATTATTTAAACTTACTCAACGACGCATATCTTTTAAAACAAAATGTTTAATCAAAAATTTTAGGTAATAAATAAATAACATAAATATTCTTGGTTCTGAAATTTATTTTATCCCTTTATTTCAAATTTATCTCATACATTTAGAATAGAAAATATGACGCACTAAGCTCACCTTTAATGAGATTGAAGAATATTAACAAGATTAGTATTCTTAACTATTAATCAATCGTTGAATTCATTCTTTGTGTGATATAAAAATTCTGTAGATAGTTAATACTAAACATAATTCGAGTTTATGGAAATCTAATTTTGTTTAAAATGGATGACATAAATTCTTATTGTCTACTTTTATTCCTTATATATATATAACATGCGATGACTAGTTGAGACAAGATTACAAGTACAGAAATTTACTTGAGAAACTATACTGAGGTCCAATAATTAGTTGATAAGTTTTTAGTTTATTACTCTGAAAATCAAGTTGTGACGAAATATGACATCCCAAATAAAAATGAACATAATTATTTGAAACTGGTAACGAATTTTAGAATTCAGATATCTAGTGGGTAATGCATGTGTAATAAAAATAGGATTGATCTGGAATACACAAGTTTAATATATAAACATGGGGTAATATTCATGTTAGTTTAAAAAAATAATACGTTCTACATCTATATAATATAAAATTCTGAAGTTCTTCTATAATTTACTGTTAATTTTAGTCAAATGACAAGCCCAAATTAATTACTTCGTATATTAATAAATATAACAAAAATATTTTGGTTGAGAATTAATGAGGTTAATATTTCTTAAGAATCATTTATAATGCGTATGTAACGTTTTTCTGATATAAAATATTTATACCATAATATCTCAGATATAACAAAATCTTGCTTCCTCTATTACTTTTCTAAATCTTGCTACAGAGGTCATGATAATGGCAAAGCAAAACTTATATTTGAAAAGCTGGTAATTGATTTATTCGAATAATACTAGGTGGTTCAAGAGTATAAAAGGGGTATGTTGATAATTTACAATTGAGATCTATTCCCATTTTTATAAACATCAACCAGAACTATAATGAATAAATTATATTTTTATTTCCCTTGTATTGAAATACATAAATTAGTTGATTGAATAAACTAATGCCACTTTAATGGTTTCTACAGATATGTCTTTTGTGCAAATTTAATCCAATTTGATAATGTATCTTTACTTTATTATTCTGATAAAGGGACGTCTGCAAATAGTAAAGGTATGTTAAATAAAGTGTGTACTTGCATCAACTCCACTCAATTAAAAAAAATTAGATGATTAGTTAAACTCTAGTCTATAGGTGTTTGATTTTGTTGTGTTCATGTGCTTTAGTTCTTCACTTTATATAATAATCAATTTTTAAGTTAAGCTCTTGAAAATTTAATTTTACATAAACAAAACAATTTAATTTAAAAATGAACTAAAAGTTAAAAAAAAAGTAGCAATTAACATAAAAATACAACTTAAATCTTAACATACATATATAATTGTGTATAAACTTATTTATTGGTATCTAGATTTATAATTACCACTATGTGGTTGGTTCCAGTTTCCATTATACCTGCTTTGTTGTCGACTACCGCCTCTATGTCCACTGGTATTTCTATCATTTCTTTCCTGTCCGTTGTTATTGTATCCACGGTTTCTGTTATTATAGTTCCCATTATTCCTGAAATTATACGAACCTCCTGAATTTGCATTATAATTGTCCGATTGATAGTTTCTATTTGAATTGTTGTATCTGCCATAGGAACCACCTTGATGTTGGTTAAACTGCTGACCACGATTATAACCATTATTTTCATACGAGGTATTTCCTGTACCATTATTATTATAATTATTATGACCGTTATTCATTTGTTCAAAATGAAAGAAAGCTCTATAACCACCAACTCTAGGTTTATACTGAGTAACACCCCTTGGTCCTACTGGCACTATGTTTTGTTTCATATCATCTCCAAAATTTCTGTTACCATTTCTATAAAAATTTCGATCATTGTATTTGTATAAAATAGAATCTAGATCGTAGGATGTTAACATTGGTTCTGAGGCTACAAATCCATTCAATATAATAGATTTATTTTTTGTTGGTAAAGGTAGCATTCTGTAACTCATTTTCAGAAATAAATTTGTAGAAAGTGTTGGCAATGAACCAGCTTGTATTGGACATAAAATTTTACTATTTAAATCAAATCCTTCTTTATCTTTACCGACATATCCACTTAAACCGCTATTGAAATGACTGAAATATTGCTCAAAATTTGGATTCTCCAAGTTTTCAGTGTATAGTTCTTTCACAAATTTATCGTAATTGACATTTTTGTTGCTAATTAAGACAATTTCTTGATTCCGAACATTTCTAGACTTTTCACTATCCGTCAATACCTTATATTGTGAACGCACAGATTTCAATAACCTCTCTTCATCAATAAATGGCAGAAGAGCTATTCCCTGCCATGACATTTTTTTACCATTCATATCAATTAAAAATTCGACAGGGTAAAAGTCAACTATTTCAGAATCTGGGTTTCTCATTAAAGATTGGAAAACCTTAGGAAGCATATTACCAGATGCTGCTGGTAAAACACTCATTAACTGTTCATATGGTAGGAATGGTTCACCCAGTTCAAAATTAATTTCCATGTCCGCAATATTAGTAAAATCACTCGCAAATGGTGCATAATGATAAGGATAATACCAATTCCAAGACGCACAACCCTGATAATAGTATAGCAATACCCAAGAGACACCTTCAATGTAACTTCTAACTACCTTCCGACTTAATGGAGTGATATTTTCTTCAGCTATATTAAATTTAGAAGTGTAATACCTAGAATGGTATCCTGGTTCATACAGTCTTACAGATTCATCGGTATCAATCACACCACTAGTTCCTTCAAAAGGAGAAATACCTGGAACTACATCATTAGTGTCCTCTGTATTTTGGCCTGATTCTCCATCTTCTCCTTCTTCATCATTTAACTCATCTGCAACTTCTGCTACAATTTCTGCTTCTATATCATTTGTCAATTCATCTTCTTTTGATTCGGTTTTAGGTTTCTTAGTATCTTTTTCATTTTTCATTTTGTCTTCATTTTCTTCTTGTTCTAATTGACGCTTTCTTTCCGTTAATTTCTTCTTCATGGTGTCTACAGCACTAAAGTTGGCAATATTTCCTTGATTAATAGCTTCTTCCTCCTTTTCTTTATTTATCTCATTTTCAAGTTTATTATTAAGATCGCTTTGAGCTTTAATAACCTTGATCGCTTCCTCATCACCTTCATTTGCTAGCATCAATTCCTTTTTAAATTTGACCATATCACTAGTTGTCAGATTCCAAGAACCTTTTGCTAAATTACCATTTGTATCATATAGTTGGAGTTGTTCATTGAATTGAGTTGGATGCCTATCTTGACCTTGTGATAAATTTTTTTGATTTCCAAGTTTCCTTCTTTGAAGAGCTTCTTGTTTTCTAATTTCTTGTATATGTCTTGTTTTAAAAATATCACCTTCTCTTGAGCCTAATTGATATAACAGCTTTTCAACTGAAGCTAAATTCAATTCACCATCACATGTCATATAATCTTTCAAATTTGGTAGTACCACTTTCCATATATCCAATAAAATATCTATACTATTTTCTCTGACGTCTAAACTTGGTAAATGCGGTAAGAAATCATTACCACAAAAGAAACACATGAAAACCCAGTCATCGATAGCTCTCTCTAGATCAAATGGAAATGGTAATCTCTGAACCCATAATTCAGCTGAAAGATATTCTCTTAATACGCTGATGTGCAACCATAAAAATGGTTTTTGAGAATCTTCCTTCATTATAATTTGTTTCTCCTCTTCAGTCATATTAATATTATCTTTAAAATTGTGTCTTTTACGGTTATTTCCCTGGGCGAAAACATCTTCTCTTAAGATTTTAAAATGAGGCTCATGGGTTGCTAGCCCTAAAAAGATCAAATCTGCATCCAAACCATAGATACAATGTGTAGTATTTGGGTTATATTCTGGATCTGCACGTTGAGATCTTATAAAATTCATAATTTTATGTTCACCTTCACCAGGAACAGTAGCATCGCTAATAATAATTTGTAAATTTTTCCAACCTGGATCGGTAGCTAATTTAAATGCTGTCCAATAACGTAAAGCAGCAGCTAACTTATCCATGAAGGGAGTACCTGGAGTAATTGCATTCGAATCCCAAGTTTTCTTATTTCTAACGGATTCATCAATATGTTCACCAATTTCTTCTTTTTCTCTCATGATCTCTTCACGAGCTTCATCTTGAATTTTAGCATCTCTAGCACTTCTGAATCTACGAGCTCTCTGTTGATTCATCTTAGCACGAGGAGCAACACCATCAACAGCTATCATTAGCACTTTTCTTGGTCTTGCCATATTTAAAACTCTATTGGTATATTCAAAGACAGCTAATAACATCTCATCTTCATTTTCTGGAGGAGGTTTGTTTTCTGGATGAGAACAAGGATGGACAATACCGTTCATATCCAAATACAAATTATCCAATTCACCATTTTGATTTGGAGCAGAATAATCAATAGGTAATTGAACACCATCCACTACTTGTGGTGCATCTTCTAAGACTGGTGAAATAATTTTTGGGTATTTTCTAGATAACCATCTGAAAAATGAAGGAACACCCATAATCTATCCAACTAGTTTTAAGATTGATTTTCACACGATTACCTTAGATTTTGACAATAAATGACGGTTCATAAGATTGCATAAACTTTAAATAGAAACCTATTCATCGATTTTAATAACTTTTATAATAATTATATACATTTTAGTTTAAGCTTTGTCTTTTCCTTGTAGCTTAAAATCACTTTTGCCATAGTAAATAAAAAAAAAATTTCACTTAAGCGTACATTATGATCCAAAGTGTCAATAATCAGCTTAATTTATTATGTAAGAGCAGGGAGATGTGGTAATGACGATGAGAAGAAACAGAGAAACACTTATATAATCAAGCGTTTAGGAGGCTATCTATTTCAATATGCTGAGATTATGGAACATACTTATTTATTAACACAATGACAGATACCTTCCTTTTTACAAGAACTGGGAAATTTGAACATACCAGCTTTCCAGACACTTGTGAATACTGTCATGCCAGTAGTTTAAGGATTATTCAAATTGATTTGGATATTATACTAGTTATTATCAGTCTTTTCATATTTGAGTTTACAATTATAAGAATAATTATATCCAGGAAACCTCCTGTTGATGTATTTAATTGAAACAATGGTTCGATACCAGTCATTTGTGATCTATCTCATACTAAGAAAATAGAATGGAAAAACAATGGATAAGAAGCAACAACTTTTAATAATTGCCCCATACATTCCAAGTTATCACAAATATTTTCGAAAAGGCAGGGAGGGAAGGGATGGAAGGGAGCAGGTGTGGTTCTATTCATCATATAGTTAACCAAATTCCGTGAGACGTTTTTATACACATATATATTACAAAGAATTGATATTTTGATGCAAAAAATACAGAAATATGTATTATATCTGTACTGTTACAAAGAATTATTCACTATGTCGATCAAAATATGTATAGAACAAAATCTTGAATTCCCTTCCTTACATTTTCCTCTCCTCTCACTGCAATGTACATTCTTCTATAGAAAAAATGCACGCTGTTGCAAGACATTACTACTGATAAATCCATCAATACCTTGATTGCAACAGAGTTAAGTTTAACGAATAATTGAATTCTCATCCTAATATAACTCATTGCTAAAAATGATCAATCGATCCTTCTTCGAAGCCATTGTGCAATATTATTATGTACAAATATAAAGACCAAGGAGGTATATATTATTTTAATTCAACAGTGTAATCTTCCTCACACCTCCAAGGTTAACAATCGAAGTATTATCTAACATCAACACTAACCATGTCTCTTTCAAGAAAACTTAACCCTCCTCCACAACAACATTAAATTCAACAATAACATTTAATTTGCTTTGTATTGGCTTAAACATCAAACAAATACCCTCTGATACGTTTTTACAACCTTTTCTTGTTGTCTTTCTTGTTGTCATGGTACTTGTTCTTGTTCTTGCTTTTGTTCTTGTTCTTGTTCCAATTGGATTTCGAATTCGAATTCGAAATTCATTAAGCCTATCCCCATTGGCATAAAAAAGAAATTGGTGATATTTTATTTAAAGGTCCTACAATGGAAATATTTATAAAACTTTAACTAGTTTCGAATTACTTATTACTGTTGTTGCCAAGGAAAGGAAGAGGGTATCGAATTGAGTTATATCTATTATAGTGCTGTTTAAATTATTGATCTTCCATTAGGTTGACCTATTCTTACAATTGATATTCAAGTTTTGTATATTTTTTTGGGCTAAAAGTAGATTTCTTTCTGGGATACCTTTTTTTGCTTCTGTGGATCATATAGTCACACTTCTTATTTATTCTTGTAAGAAGTGTTGGAATTTTAACTAGGAGTTCATTCTATCATTATTATTATTTTTTAATATTTCCAATAGTAATTATTTCTAGTGCTTAAGGATTTATATAAGTATAGATTATTTGCAGCATCGAAATTACAATAGTCATATTTTTCTCTCATTTCAACTTTTATTTGGAAAAGACAAAACATTGCGATTACTAGAGGTATCAATCCATACACAATTATTTATCGAAAAGATTAATCCTTTACCTCTTTCTCTGATTCAGAATATCTTACTATAAAATATGTCTGACGAGAAACCTTCTAATAAAGGGCCATCCGCTCATATTCCAAGTGCAGATGTGAAATATTCCAACCCTTACAATGGGCTTGTCTATAATTTTTACACTTGGTTATATGATTTTGTTTTATTTATATTAAATATTTTGTTTATGATATTCTTTAGAGAAGTTAAAGTTAGAGGTGGTCACAATATTCCTCCTGTCGGTACACCAACTATTATAGTTTGTGCTCCTCATGCAAACCAATTTATTGATCCTTCTTTAGTTATGATAACCGCAAGAAAAGTTGTATATGATAATGACAAATTTGACGTAAACAGATCAAGACAAACTTGCTTTGTAACAGCTGCTTCAGGTTTCAAAAAACCAATAGTTGGACAATTTGGTATTGCTACTGGTGGTATCCCAGTGCCAAGACAACAAGACAATTTATCAAAAGTTGACAATAGGATTGTATTATATTGTCCTGATATGAATAAACCAACTGTTATTAAAGGTCGTGTCACAGATAATTCTTTAGAGAATCCAGGCTTTACTAAAAGATTCACTCCAAAAGGTTTAGTTGGTTTGCCTAATTTCTTAGCAAACGCAAAAATTGAATCAATCCCTGATGATTATACTATCATTCTTTCTTCACCTTTCAAGAATATCGATGCTCCTATCCAGGAAAAAATCAATTATCACATAGAAAATGGATGTACGTTCAAATATGCTCCAAAGGTTGATAATTCAAAAGTGTTCCAAAATGTCTTCAATCATTTGGATACCAAAGGTTGTGTCGGTATTTTCCCTGAAGGTGGTTCACACGATAGACCATCACTATTACCAATTAAGGCTGGTGTCGCAATTATGGCTCTAGGTGCAACTGCTGCAGACCCAACCTTAAAAGTTTCTATCGTTCCTTGTGGTTTAAATTATTTCCATAGACAAAAATTCAGATCTAGAGCGGTTATTGAATATGGTGAACCAATTATAGTCGATGGTGAAATGGGTAAACACTATAAAGAAGATCCTCGTGGTGCTGTCTCAAAGTTATTGAAAAAGGTTACCGATGCTTTATACTCAGTGACAGAGAATGCTCCTGATTATGAAACTTTAATGACAATCCAAGCCGCACGTAGATTATATAAACCAGCTTCAAACAACAAAAAGATACCACTGCCTGTTGTTTGTCAAGTCAATAGAAATTTACTATTGGGGTATTCTAAATTTAAAGATGATCCAAGAATTATCAATTTGAAGACTGCTGTACAAAACTATAACGAAAGACTATATTCCTTAGGTATTAAAGACCATCAAGTTCTTATGTTAAAAACTGGAACTGCTGCAAATATAAGAACACTTGTTGTTCTGCTTAACAGAATAATTAAACTTGGTGCCTTCTTTACATTGGCTTTACCTGGTACGATTCTGTTTACTCCTGTATTTGTTATAGCTCACTATTATTCAAAGAAGAAGCAGGAAGAAGGATTAAAAAAATCAGTAGTTAAAATAAAGGGTATTGATTTGATCGCAACTTGGAAAGTTATGGTTGCTTTAGGCTTTGCTCCAATTCTTTACATTACCTATTCTTTAATCTTGGTATACACCGCATCAACCCATAGAAATTGGTTAAGTTGGTTATGGATACCATTCAGCAACAAGGTTATGCAATTCTTTTATTTCTATGGTTTACTTGTCCTAACTACTTATGGTAGTTTGAAAACAGGTGAAGTTGGTATGGATTTGTTAAAATCTTTAGCTCCTCTATTTGTGACACTACTATACCCAGAAGATACAATAACTGATATCCAGAAATTACGTAATGAATTAAGTGATGAAATTACTGACATTTGTAATGAGTTGGGTCCTGAAGTAATACCAAACTTTGAAAGTTACAGGAATTCAAGAAAAAGTGACGAGGACAAAAGTGACAGTCGCTCATCTTCAGTTACACGTAGCCGTTCTTCATCATTTAGCTCCCTATTCTCTAATGCTTTGTCCAGAGTTAATTCTAGAGGTTCCTTAACTGATATTCCAATCTTTGCAGATGGCAGGAATTTCAATGAAACTGAAGATAGTAGTAGCAGTGATGAAGAAATTGATGATGACAATATCTTTCCTTCAAAAATTACTTCGATCATTAGAGCGAGACGTCAAAATGAAAAGAAGGAGCAATAAAAGCTGAACTTAGTAAATATTGACACTTTAGAAATAATGATTCATGATAATTAAACCCATTTTCGATATTATTAGTAAATATATCAGTATAACTACCTACACATTACTATTTAGCCTTTTTAATAAATTGAATTAAAATGGTATTCAATATATCCAAATAAAATATATCCCAGATAGCTATATATATACATGAATACATATAGAAACTTTGTTAAATATTAATCATTTCATGACAATTCAATCTTCACCGATAGGGATTTCGTCTTTTAGTACTTTGTTTAGTTTGATTCTAATTTCAGTTTGTGGTTCATTTCTTAAAATATCTGATACAAAATGCACATCACAGTCTAGCTGGACCATCTCTAGTGCACCTCTTAGAACACCGCATAATATATTAGAATACCACAACTGTTTTGTAGCATCCATTGGTAGCTCAACAAATTCACTTAATGGGTTTTCTAATAAAATAAGTGAGAATGCATCGTTACTAGGTGACCAATTGGTTACTTGAGGTGTTATATTTAAAAATATCTTAAATGCACATTTTGTAATTACTTCACTAGTCCTTATCATATCCTCACATCTTGGTAAAGCTGTTCTTGCCAAGAAATCCTCTATTAATCTTACACCAATATTATAACCCATACTAAATAATTGATCATTGACTTTATTATAATCACGTTGGAAATCGGTACATAATTGTGATACAATTGCACCATATGTCATTGTGAATAATTCAGCATTTATCTTCTCAGTTTTATTCTTCCATATTTCTTCACCAGTAATTTTTAAAGACCTCGATTGAGATGCTGATAGTTTCTCTGAAGTAGCCATTCTAAAATTTTATATTGTTAGCCTCTTCAACGTATGATCTACAAATATTAAATTCACAAGCCAATAAGTACACTATCAACTCTCACAACATAACTACATCTTTTATAAACCTCTTCGTTTTATAATTAATATCTTTAATAGTTCTTGAATTAAGTTTTGATTTAACAGTAGATGCCAAAGTCACGTGAATACTGATTATGAGAAGACGAACAAACAATAAAGATGAAAGATAACCCTTGTTTAGATGTTAACTTTGAAACGTATCATTAGTACAGTAACAACCATAATGCAAAAGAAAGAATTATATATAATAATCAAGACATTTTCAAATAGTTAACTCATTACAATTCCTTATGAAATATGAATCTATAAACGAACTCTTATTTTATTTAAAATTTTATTTTTATCATGTTAAATCATTCCTTTTCCAACAAGTTATCTAAGATAAATTGGAACTTACCCTTGGTAGCCTTATTGGCCTTTCTTAAAATATCTTCAGCTTTTTTGTAAGCACTTTCTTGTTCAGAAGATTGGTAGTCTAACAAATTACCTAGGTCAATTTGAGCTTCAGCGACTTGTACCCAAGTTTTTGGATCTTCTTCGTTTTGAGCCTTTTCCAAATATTCTAAGGCTTTTTTAGTTAATTCTTGAGCCTTCTTTTGAGCTTCTTTGGATTCATCAGTTGGTTCAACATCTTCATCGTCGTCTTCATTACCATATATAATGCTCAAGTAAGTAGAAGCAGGTTCTTCGGCTTCCTTTAACAACAATTCACCAATGGATCTAGCTACTGAACGGAATAATTCAGAATCTTTTTCCTTGATACTTTCTAATAAGTTGTCAAAAGAAGATCTTAACCATTGGTAGTTTTCTGGAACTTGTTGTTGAATTTGATATAGTGGATGAGTAGTCTTTAACTCAACTAAATCGATACCATCTTCATCATCACTATCCAAACCTTCTTCGATATCATCTTCATGACCGAAGTTTTCAACTATATCTAACAAATCGTTCAACATGTTTAAGACTTCATAACTCAATTCTAAATCAGAATCAACAATAACAAAATTTTTCTTAGCATCCTCTAATTTTTGGTGTAAATCTAATTTCTCTTCAGAATCGACTTCCAATTTGAAAATGTATTCTAATGGGATTCTTTGCAGTAAAATCTTGGCAAAAACTAATTTCAATAGATTGGAATCTGGATGAGCAGCTTGACCATAACTCAATCTATCCAAAGCATTTCCGAAGAATTCAGAAACTAACTTTCTTTCTTTACCTTCTTCTTCTGCAGCTTTGAAGATAGTCAATTCAGATAAAGCTAATGCATAAATAGCATGAAATCTATCATTTAATTGCTTAGCCATTTCTTCATCTTCTTGAGCTTGACGGATTAGTCTGTCACATTCGTGAACAATACCATTTAACATATATTCATCATCTCTCTCAGATTTAAAATAATTTAACCATAAACCGTGTAATTGAGCCAATTCATTATCTGGATCAACACCTTCACCTAATTCAATTTGAATTTGATTAGTGACTGTTGGTGTAGCATTTCTAGATCCACCTTCTGATCCAGATTCTACCTTTCTCTTCTTTTCTCTGTTCTTCTGACCTAATCCCAAAGCTCTCTTAGCCATTTTCCCCCTATATTAGTTTATAAGTTTACCTAACGATAGTAACCTTTCCTCTTTCTTAAAAGACGATTCTCAATGCACAAGATACCAAAGTTCTATATAGAAAGTACAAGATTCAAATCATCCCATCTTTATATTTCTATTTTAACTATCTTCATTCCAGCTTCCAATTTAACGCCCAAAATTTTTTCATTCATTTTTCGTATAAAGCATTTCCGTAATGGGAAATGCCAAATATATAAAAAGAAACGGTGAAACAGCATAAATTCTTAATCTTAATTTCCTTCTGGCTATGGGTTATTCTTAGGTCGTTTATTTAAAAAAAAAAAAAGAAAGTGAATATGTCAACGAAAAAAGAAATGTTCTAAAACTGCCAAATTGAATTAAAAAGACACTTCGAGAGAGATGATGACCAGAATGAATATATACACAACTTGGAATAACGGTATGGGAAAATAGGAGATGTCAGCGACTCAAAATATCAATATTCTTCATTTTAAAATGCTGGCCACTAGTTTCTGTTATAATTTTATGGAATGAATAGATCAATTTTAGTAAAAATCTTAATTCTTTACACCAAATTATGTGATAAATTCAACTCAAAACCATCTAAATTGTAACACAAATATAGACACAGAGATTAAGTTGGATATGGTTAATAGAGCTTCTTGAAATATCTTTTCATTTTTATCTATTGAGAATTTTACAAAAATAATTCAACCTTTTTTCATTTTTTCCTTTTGATGTAATTTTTAACATGATTCAGAGAAAATCCCGCAGAAGGAAAACTTTAATTCATTATATTTGAGATGCATTTTTTAAGTGATTTTTCAACTTTATAGGAAAGTAAAATAAATGAGAAAGAGTTAGAAAAATATTAGAGATCTGATTACTTTATTTTAAATGGAAGCCAAACTCCGCATTTGTACCAAATCGAGTATCAGAACCTTCATTAGCGACTAGTATTTCAATGAATGATCAACAAAGTTAGATAATATTCATCTATATTAGATATAAAACAATAACAATTACAATAACAAAAATAACAACTACAACTACAATAAACATAATAGATTGCTAATTATCATGGTATTTAAAAGACTTTTGCATTCTACAAAAAAAAATATTGCATTTGCATTTGATATCGATGGCGTACTTTTAAGAAGCAAGACTCCCATTCCTGGTGCAGGTGATGCGTTGAGGCTACTAAACAAAAATAATATCCCTTATATTCTATTAACAAATGGGGGTGGTTCTTTAGAATATCAACGTGCTGAGTTTTTATCAAATACATTAGATGTGGCGATTTCCCCAGATCAAGTTATATTAAGTCATACTCCTTATAGAACTCTAGCTAATAAATACAACAAAATTTTAGCTATTGGCACACCTTCCGTAAGAGAAGTGGCTAAATCCTATGGCTTCAAAAATGTTGTTCATCAAACTGATATAATTAGGTATAACAAATTCATTACACCTTTCACAGGATTATCAAATGAACAATTATTAGAATATTCTCAAGAAATTCCAGATATAGATACTAAAAAATTTGATGCAGTACTTGTATTTAATGATCCACATGATTGGGCTGCTGATATTCAAATTATTACTGATTTATTAAATACTAACAATGGTATGCTTAATACATTAAGAAATGAACAGACTTCTAAACCATCAATTCCAATTTATTTCTCAAACAACGATCTTCTATGGGCAAACGGATATAGTTTGAACAGATTTGGTCAAGGTGCTTTCCGTTTCTTAGTTAGAGAGTTATATTCAAGATTAAACAAAGGCTTAGCTTTAGAAGATACAGTAATTGGCAAACCAACAAAAATCACTTATGATTTTGCCCATAATGTTTTAATTGCATGGAGAGAAAATCTATTGAATGGTGGTAGAAATGGATTGTTAAGTAAGCTACCAAATTGGGGTGAAGAAGCCAAGACCTCTCCTTTTGATAAAGTTTATATGATTGGTGATAATCCAGCTAGTGATATCATTGGAGCTTACAAATACGGTTGGGAAAGTTGTCTTGTTAGAACAGGTGTTTATAGAGATGGGGATAAGTTAGACGGCTTCAAACCAACTTACACGGTAGATAATGTTTATGATGCAGTGACCAAAGCACTTGAAGGAACTATATAATCTAAATTTCAGAAACTTTTACATGCTGGCATACTATTAGTATGAACGAAGACAAAAAAAATGAATGATATTGTAAATAGGCTATTTTATATTTTTTCATTAAAATTACGGATTCTTTTATAACATATATATACTACTGTCACTTTTGGTGAAGGTAGTCATCTAGTCAATTTTATTGCAGGGAGGTGACTTTGAGAATGATGCAAAATGTATATATATATAAATAATGATCAAATCAAATATTTGTAGGCATTATGTACCTTCATATTCATCTTCAACGTTTTAGTTATCTATCTTTCTCATAAATCCACATTAAATCTTAAAGAGTAAATGGACTGACATAGAAATTCTATATCTGAATCTTGGGTATTATAGTTTGCTCACTCTCTAATTTATCAGCATTTCTCTTTCGCAGTTGTTCTTTGCAAGTGCTTAGACCCTTACATTGATGGTTCTCTAGTAGTCTATGTTTGGAACAGTAATTACCACTACAATAATCACAAAATCCTATAAGCTTTAAATGAGAACTAGTACAATTACCATAATAACATTGCGATTTCTTCTTCTTCTTCTTACCACCTGTCGATGTTTTAATTACCTTATTCTTGAGTTTTGTTGATAAAGTGCTATTATCTGAATTTTGACGTGACAATGGTATGATTTCAGATATTGAAGAGGAATCTAAATTATTTATATCTTGGATAGTTGGATTTTTTCTACAGTTTCTTTGATATGATGGATTTTCAATTTCATTTGGTGATGAAGATGATGACGATGGCGATGTATTTGAACTTCCAATAGCCACCGGTGTTAGGCTTCTTTGTCCAGCTTGAACTGGTGTTGGTTTAGCATCCATATTTAAATATAGTTTTCTTTATATGTATATACTTTTTTTTTTTAAAAATTTATGACAGCTTGTCTTATGATTTTAGTATAATATCCTATGACAATAATAGAGATGATAATTTGACAATATTCAAATTACAATATTAGAAAATATTTGGGTATTTAAGTATAATTAATGTTTTATTTTTTTTTACTTTTGGATTTAATTTTGTTAAAACTAAGAATTGGTTTGATATAAATAGTCACCATCATTCCCAATAAACCTTATAACCCCTCCTCCTCCCCCCCACTAACTATTTATATTGCATATTTATTTTTCACTTAATTGTTAGAGATATTATTTTATTCCCTAGTGATTGAATATATAATCATGTAGTAGTAAAGGAACCAGGCATTATACAGACAAACTATAAAAGAAACAATTCAACCTGATGAAAGAAAAAGAATCAAAATGAACGTAATTAATAATTATGACAGCAAAAAGAATGAGAATAAGAATAGCCACAACTACAATTACAATTACAACTACAACTACAACTTCAACAATATCACGATAAAATAGAGGGCTCTTGGAAAATGCTCTTGTTTGTCCTTGCTTAGTAATTTTTCCCTACTTTATAATAAATATCAAACAATAAACCATATCCAATTGTTACCTCCTTTTCCAACACAATTCGTTCAAACTAATACTCTCCCTACAGTGTAAATTACATTTACAACATATCTCTGAGTGTGTCCCACCAAATAAGAGTTCATGATTCAATTCAATTCAATTCAAGCTAATTCAAGCCAATTCAATATAAACCAAATCATCAGTCTCTTTGAATTAGGCTACAAGAAACTTTGCCTAACAGTATGTGCAATCAAGTATAGTACCATTTTCTTAATAAAAAATCAAGAGAGTACTTAATACTGTTCAGCAATACGAACTAATATTAGGTATCATCATCCATCATCCATCAACGTAATACATTTTAATCGTTGTACCACCACCACCTAATAGTGACGACATATAAAAAACCTCAAATGCAAACTGTCCGAATCCTTACTTGTTTGTCAAAACCAGTTTGACTTAGAACTAGAACTAGAACTGGAACTAGAACTGGAACTAGAACTAAATCTACATGGAATAAACGCAAATGAAGTATCCTCCAAGATTCTCTATTTTACTTCTTTTCAAGTCATTGCTTCCTTATCTTTATGTCCAGTTCTCTTGAATTATATATATATACTTCTTATTCTATTGCTTATATTCCCTAAATCCATCTTATCATTGAAAATAAGAACTGACATGGCATGATAGTCAGTTTCTTATAGTCATACCGTCCTTGCTTCAGAAACTCTCGTCTTCATTATCATCATTATTATCATTATCATCATCATCATACCTCACCCCTCCCATTGCTTGGTAACTCCCTGCTGTCAGAATGCTTACTAACCGTTTAATTACAAAGATAGTAGTAATAATGATCAGAAACAGAGGGGGGGGTAGAAGTTTGTACTAGTAAAGTAACTATAATCTAAACCCAACAAGAGTTCAATCGTACTATTACTATCTAAGAGTCTTTTACTTGCCTTGTAAAGAAAGTTGTTTTAGCCAATGAATGAATATCGCAATGGTGAACTTGTAAAAGAAAGGGCAATAAGAAAAGGTAATGTAAAGAGGGACATCATGAGAAGAAGATAAACAAACCTACTGTGAAATTTGATTTGCGTATTTCAATTTTGAATTACTTATTCAATGATATTCTAATCTCTTCCTTCAGTACTATTTTATTAATGGATTTAATTTCTTTGTAATGTTACAATCAAATAAGAAAGATTAATGCAAATACAGTAATAAGCCTATTTTGTCCATATGTGGTTGGGAGAAAAGCTCTATATCGCTTTGATGGGTCCAGTATCTTTTCCATTTCCATGAGACGGTAATCATTGCTTTTTAAGTAAGACCGTTCATTCTATTTAACAAGAAATGGTAGTGCTTGGAAAAGATACTAAGAAGTTAACTGGAAAGGCATATTATATCTTGGAAGTAAAATCATTCGCAAGCAATAATCAATTCAACCTCATTTAAGTTAACTTAGTTTACTTTGATTTAATCTAATTTAAATTTAATTATCCCTCCTCCTTCTTTTAATATCATCGTACTAAAATCTTTATACCACTAGTTTCATTGTATCAAATTTCATGCATAAGTAAAGCCTGATTACTTTTTACTTAAAGATAAAATATTAGCCTAAGTTAAGTTGATGATTAATTGCAAAAAAAGTTTCAATTTAAGGTAACTAATATCTTTATTGTTGATTTCTGTTTCCATAATTAAACTTTCACTTTATTCCATCTCGGTAAAGGTCCAGTACATAAACTAAACTGACACCTTTTAGCAACTCGAATACTGGATGTTATAGTGATATGAAAGGTTAATTATAGTGATATGAAAGGTTGGTTAAAATAATAATTTCTGTTAAAAAGTATTAATAATAATAATAATTATCCCTTGATTAATTATGTATCTCATGATAGTAAAATGAAGCAATAAAGATGCATATGTCATCTTTTATTTAATCTAGTAACCCATTAGTTGCATGGATATACACAAATTATACTGTTCTTACGATAAATCACTAAAAAATAAGCCCCCCCTCCCTCATTTTTTCATTTCATTAGTTAATTTGCCTTTACAAGGATATAGTTTTAGATTGCTGTCAAGTAACAAACTAAAAAAGTACTAAAACAGATTTTATTAAGTGTAAAATTGATAATTTTCGATATTCAAGTATTCTAACCATGACCTTGAGGATTCTGAACAAATGGCAATAATAAATGTAAATTATTAGCTGACACTTATTTTTATTTTTATTTTTATTTTTATTTTTATTTTTATTTTATTCCATTATCTTTGACATCATATTGTCTATCATCGGGGTTACTTTTCTGGTACAGCTAACCAATAATGACGTCACTACGTCGCTATGTTTTCTACCATATCTTTTTTTCTTTATCTTTAATTATATTCATTATTATTTCATTACTCTTAGTAATCAAGAAGGAATACCAATATTAATCTTGATTCAATTAGAATTGTAGATCTTCAAATCCAAATGCAACATTAAGTTAATAATAATAATAATAATAATAATAATAATAATAATAATAAATTAAAAATAAATTGAATAAGTCTTTTTTTATCAAGCTATCCATTTTGTATCTTATGTTAATAAATAGAAATGGACAAATGCAGAGAAAACTTATATTGATTTTATAATGTTTTTCTACCAAATATCTTAGAAATGTCAAAATTTAGTAAGTCCCCTATTAATAAAATGGAAATCTAACTTATATATCTAAATATTATCTGGTCAAAAAAAAAAAATAATGCATACAGATATTATAGCACATACTAGGTGAAGCATAATAGTGGACAATGACGACTATTGGTCGGATGCGATTATGAATAAACAATAATTTTTTCCTTACTTAGTATATGCAATGGTTTGGTTTTTGTATTTTTTTTTTCAGGATTCAAATTCAAATTTAACTAACTCTTGTATCAATAAAAATCCAAATTTGTAATATTATACTCGACTTGATGATATATGCTTTGTTAAGTTGAAAAAGTGAACTTGCCAACCGTAAATGCTAATAATTATTATGACTTAAAGCAATTCTAATGGGTTTAAGTGCTAGCCTGATTTATATTCATATTCTCAGAGCCAGTAATTAATTCTCCCACATCATCGTCATCGTCATCGTCATCGTCATCGTCATCGTCATCGTCATCGTCATCGTCGTCGTCGTCGTTATCATCTTCATCATCAGAGGCATGTCTGCTTTTCAAAACATTGCCATTAACATCTTCATCTTCATCATCCTCATCTTCCTCCTCATCTTCTTGTTCGGATTCAACGTTAGGATAACCACCTAATTTCATCACAATCTTATCCACTAGCTCATTCCAATCCATCATACCACCAAGGCCTATATCACCATTTATATCCATAACTTTTTCAGAAGGTTTTACAACAGTCATCCAAGGCATTTCTTCTTTGATAGTCTTCAAATGTTTCTTTGTAGAGTAACAATTATAAGTACTGCTAATCATGGAAGGGCCCAAAAGAATAGGATACATTGGGTTCCAAGCTCTCAAAACACTTGTAAGTAAGTTGTCACATAAACCTAATGCAATTTTAGATAGCGTATTAGCGGTTAAAGGAGCTACAACCATTACATCAGCCCAACGGCGTAATTCAATATGAATAACAGGGTCTGTACGTTGTTCCCAAGCTTTCCATTCATCTTGATCAGTCCATACTTGAATGTGAGGTGGTAACTCCGCCTGTGCTGATAAAGGAGGTGGACTGGTTGTGGAAACATGCCCATTAGTAGTTGTATTAATAGCTGGTAAATTTTTATTCTTCAATATTGACGACACATCGTTTGATGTTGTTTTAGATAGGACGCTAGAATCATTTATTGCATTGTTACTATTGTAAACTTGGTTTTGGGTATCCCTTTGGATATCGAGAGGATTGGTTTTTGATGTAATACTTCCAGATTTTAGTTTCTTTGTATATTTTTTTGTGAAAAATCTTGCTGCTGAATCAGTAAGTACCACTTGAATACTAATCTTATCTCTACCGTAGATTTCTTCTAATTTTTTAATTATCAATTTAATTTTGAAAACACCCAATGCACCTGTAGCACCTAGCAACACATGCAGTTTACCGTCATCTTGTGGCAATCTAGGATCTATATTTTTGGCATTTTCTCTTTTGGCGATATTTGGTCTAGAAATTTGCTGTTGCTGTTTCTGTTGTAGAGGAAGATTGTCTAGTTTTTCTGTTAAAATTGACTCTTCAGATTTAGCCAAATTCTCAGTTTGAATTACTATAGGGGAATGTGCCCTCACTAGATTTGGATTTGAACTTGAACTTGATAAAGAATCATCTGAAAACGAAGGAGAAACAGAAGTTGACTTTTCATCATTTTTCTTTATTATACTTTTGGGTATATTAACAGCAGTTAGTGAAGGATCGGAACGTAAATCAAAAGTAGCACCCTTTCTTTCTTGTTTTATGGAGGTAGCTACAGCAGCAATATTCAAAGGAGAGACCGACTGATTGATATGACTTGGAGTAGGGACGTTAATAGAGTTTATGAATGGTTTTGAAGTGAGACCACCATCTATAGAGTATTTTTCTTCACCTGTGAGAATAGAGATTTCGTTCCCAAGATCTGATTTCACAGCATTTGGTTTAGCATCACAAAATGTGACAGTCGGTACTCTTTTCAAGCCAACTTCTGGACTATTTGAAACCACTGCACCTGAAGTTCCAGTGGTGTTAATGATTGATTTAGTTTTCACCAAATCATTACTATTATTTGGTTGTGAAACCGTGGTGGTGATGGTAGGGAATCTTGAATTTGCAATGCTAGTGCCATTACCGTTGTTAATCGAATCAGAATTTGGTAATTTTGACACCATGGAGAATATTGGAGAGGTAATTTCCTCTGATTTGATTTGATTTTCTGGATTATTCATTTTCCACAAAACAAAAGAAATCAATTAATAGTTACTGAGTAATTAGTAATCTTAGCAGTACGGTAACGAGAATAATGATACCACAATACCGAACAAATAGATATGAATATATCTATATCTATATCTATATCTATATATATGCGATCAAAGCAAACAATATCTAACGGACACACGGTGGTACCAGTGTCTGATCTTATTAATGATAATATTTTTACAATAAAATGAAATAAAATACAATACAATACAATACAATACAATTCAATACAATTCAATACAATACAATACAATACAATACAATACAATAGAATAGAATAGAATACAGTGACGAACAAATAAACACAAAATAGAGTAATTTTACAATTCTTATAACTAATGTATTATATTATATGATATTATATTGTAGGATAATATTTTTATAGTTTGTATTAAAAACCTTGGAACAAAAAAAATCACAAAAGCAAAGTATGCCTCTTGTTTAATCCCAACTGGAGGAGACCTTCGACAATCTTAAAAATGTATACAGAGATAAAGGTAAATTCACTGACACTCAGGACTGACACTCACTCATACATATACTGATATACACACGAACATACACATATACAGACAGTCTTTCTTACACAGACATATATAGATAAATCTATGTTTGATAAAGTTGGAAATAGATTGGGTAGTATGTTAAAATTACCAATCGATGAGTGAAGGAAAGAAAGAAAGAAAGAATGAATGAATCCCAAAAACCTGTGTGGGTGGGTAGTCTTGTCGTTGCAAAGTTTTTTGTTTCTTCTTTTTTTCTGAAAATCTTCAAAGCCTAAAGCCAAAACTCAAAGCAGAAGCAGAACCAGAACCAGGATTACATTTTATATTAGGTCTAAAAGCAAGTATAGATTTACTGCAAAACAGCAACAAGCAGAGTAATTTACCAATTTTACAAAAACTATAGAGTAGAGTAGAGTAGATGAGATAAATTAGAATAGAATAGATCACCATCGTCCTCATCAGATCAGGAAATCCAGAAATTTTCACCTTGCCAAAAAAAAAAGTTTCATTTTATCAAACTTTTTGTTAAGAGTGAGAAGAGAGTGGGATAGTGGGATAGTGAGACGAGAGTGGGAGATGTTGGATGGATCGATTAAGATCAATCTGTTAAAAAGTAATTTCGAACTGAACTGAATTGGACAATCGTGTGTTCTTGTCAACGTACAGTACTACAGGTAAGAAAGAGATCATATTTTCATTTGGTTGTTCAGGAAGAAGCAATGCGAACAAGCAATAACGTAGTGCAGTATAGAGTAGAGTAGAGTGTAGCCATGGCGTGCTGTTCTAGCACATAGTGTTTCTTTTGTCTGTTTCGAACTTGAAACGAGAAATTCGCAAAAAGATATCTGTTTACATTGGCACGTGATCAAAATGAAAAAAGAGTAGTCTTCATCCTTTTTTCTTTTTATTTCAGTTATGCACAGGTTACCCGGAAACGTGTGCGTTTGTACAACAGGCAAGGTCATGAAAATAGTGTCAGGGTGAACAGACAGACACTTTCTCTTGAGGTATCGATCAAACTCTATTGTTAGTACTTTCAATAATGTTTAAATTACACCAATTTATATATATAAATAATGTATACAATATATCTTTTGAAGTTTTAAATCTTCATTTTTTCCTTCTAACACTGTTCACATATCTCCCTCTATTAACTTTTACTGAATGGTGTTTCAACCCAGTAATCGCAAATGGCGACATATAATTATCTGCAGAACCACCTCCAATCCAATTATCTAATACCTTTTCATTATGCCTATTGGTCCATTCTTCTTGTTTCATCAATTGAGAATATTCCTTTTGGTCCTCTCTTAAAATAACTTCTTGATATTGTGGTTTGGAATGAATATAACCCTTTTTACCATATTTTTTCTGCGAATTTTTGGAAAGTGGACTTGCTATAGAATAAACATTACCTCTATTAATCCATTGGAAATTAGACTTAAGATGTGGTGTGATCTTACCTGTCTCAGAATCAACACTTACCGCGCATCTTAATAATGTATTTTGTAACCCACATGATGGACAGAAATGCTTGGCTTTACCATCCTTTGGCAATGGCAATAATTTGAAACATGCATGACATCTTAACATATAGTTACGCAATCTTTTGATTCTTAAACCCGACATAAAATTCATCAAGTTTAAATTTAATTGCAATGCTACATTTTGTACTGCAAAATCCCCAGTAGCTAGGGCAACTTGATTGCTTGGTAAATCTAATGCATTATTACGTTCTTGTTCTGATGCTTCAACACCGCGTGAACCTGTAGTATCTTCACCGCTATCTTTAATTATCATCTCTGTTAAATTATCTGGGGTAATCCAATCTCCATCATCATCTTCTTCTCCATACTCTTCTCCCAATTCTTCGTTCTCTTTTTCAACCTTAGGTACAACTACTTCAGTTTCAACTTTAGCTTCAACTTGAGTTATAACTTCCTCATCATCTTCTTTATCCTGTTGGACTTGAGGTTGGGATTCTGCTTCGACTTGAGCTTCAGCTTCCCTCTTAGCCCTTTGCTTCTTACCACCTCTTCTTGTCTTTTTCTTCTTCTTTTCCCCACCTTCTTCCTTAGGAACACTTTCTTTGTCTTCTTTGCCTTGATCTTCTTTAATATGTTCAACTGTATCACTTATACCTAAATGATCTAAACTTTCACCTGGCACTTTCCTTAGTCTCCAGTCACCTTTGTTTAATTCGGTTTCTAGTTCATATGCTAAAGCTAGAATATGAATATCATTTGCACTCAAAACTTGGAAATCACCAGTCAATTTTGCAAACTTACTTACTGTGGCAATGGAATCTTGATTTGGATGTCTCAGATTCAATGTACCTAAACTTTGCCAAATTTCAAGATTCTTTCTAGCTTGAGCATCTTTAATTTCTTGGAAAACTGTTGGTGTTGTATAGAAGGACTTTGCATACCTTTGATAATGAGTATATGATTGGGTAATCAAAGGTGTTGCATCCAATACTAATGCTTTAACATGTGCAGTATTTGAATCGGAACTCATTGTAACCAATTTATTCAGATATTTTGATCAGTATATATGGCTTGATATGACTTAACTTTGGCGGTTTCCTTCAATAATTCTTAAGTTATTAACTATACTGAATGAGTAGGAAAATACTGACCCTATGAAAGAAATATAGAGATTGAATACCAATAATACCAACAATAACAGCTTGATATAACTATCTTTAAGTATCTTTTAGTACTAGTATATTTCTACCTCATCGCATAAAAATTAAAAGTAAAAATTTTCTTATTTAGTGAAAAATGTTTAATGGTTGAAGTAGTAAAGGAACAAATAAAAAGTTGTGCCAGAGAGCAATAAAGAGCTTTGTACACACTTACAAGTACTATCCCCATGTGGACATTAGGGTTTTTAAGATATAAATCTGCTTAAAACTTGTATTTAACTATTAGATTATTGTTTTAAAGTAAATAAATTAATTTTGATCATGTGATCCATGGAATTCTAAAACTAAAGTCATTTTTCTCCGACTGCCAGAAGAACTCATCCTTGTTAGCTCAGTTGGTAGAGCGTTCGGCTTTTAAACAATTCCAAGTTTAAACCAAGGATACCGAAATGTCAGGGGTTCGAGCCCCCTATGAGGAGTTCTTCCGTATTCTTTTTTGCCAAATTTTTGTTCCGAGTAGTATACCGTTTGGTAGCGACAACCTCTTAACATATGGAATTTTAACCTTTTATTGCTACTATTGCTATCTATCGTCACGTTTTCTACAATAATTTTTCATCATAAAACAAGATCATAAGCTAAGCTCATCTGGTGATCGAATAATGCTACCCACAATGAAGTTATATCACTAACTAGACATTAGCCTATAGTATTCTAAGTTACATCTATTTAAAATTTGTATTCTTTTTATAATGGATATTAATTTCAATTCGTAGTTGACTTTTGCTCCTTTGTCTTCTTCTTTTATGTTCACTTCTAAATTGATAGACAATTGAAGATTTTAGGAACAAGCTACCTAACCTTAGACGATATCTAATATCAATTGGAATTGATCATTCGACTCTCATAAAAAATATATAATATTCAAAATGCCAGAAAATAAAGATTTTGATTTAGAAGAACCATTGACTTCTACCTCTAGACCTTTGACAGATTCCGTTTTGACAATTAGAGTTATTAAATCATTCCCATACAGAAATGTTAAGAATTTTGTATTACCTAATTATGATTTGAAAAATAAAAGTGCAAAAGATTTATTCGAAGATGTATTAAAATTTATCCAAACCAATGGTTCTTTCAGACCATTCCGTAGTGTTCAATATGACACTTTGAAGATATATACTCATGCCCATGGTTCAAAAACTGTAAATTTAGTGGTGAATTTTGAACATGATGATGATTGGGTATTAGACATAAATAATGTAGAAAAGAAGTTACATGAATATGGGATTGAAAATGAAACAGAGATTTCATTGTTTAAACTAGAAGATTATAAAGAATTCAAAGCTAATCCAACAGAAAAATGGTTGTGATTGATTTTTTCTTCAATGAGAACTATTATAGTTTAAATTTATCAGAGTTTTTATTATAAATAAAGACCTTAAATAATACAAACAAAAAATAATAAATGCATACACACACACACATATATATATGTATATAAATTTCCCGTTTGGGAACCAATTGCAAATATTTCAACCTATTTCGTCACTTCTTTAAAATTGAAATATATTACAATTTAATTCATTTTGAACTGGTTTTAATTAAGTATCTAACCAGATATCCTATAAATTCTACCGTAGCAACACTATTGGGAGTATCCTGTTTTAACCCATTTCTTGCTACTATATCTCTATGTGCATTCAATGCTTTGATATAAATTGGAATCTTAACCCATTCTAATTCATTTAGATTCTTAACAATTATTTTTCTATTATTATCTAAGGGGAGTGTTCCAAATTCCTTTACATATGAGTTTGGATTCTCTGGTTTCCAATTTTGTGAATATGTATGCACAAACTCTTCCCATGAAATCCCACTATACACAGTTTCATCGTCATCTGACATTTCATTTGTTTCTAATGTAATATCTAAATCGTCGCTATTTCCATCACGATCTATTGATATAAGAGATTCGTATGTATCTTCAACAAACCCTCTTACCTTATCGTCAAATCCATTAATTCCTTTTCGTAATAGAGCATCTGTATTCCCATCCTTAATCATTCGTCTATATTGTCTGGTAACGATATATCTATAAATTGTGGCGCCTGTATTTATAATTAAGGCCAAAGGTAAAAAAATAATCATAAGTAAAATTATTAAAGGTACTCTTCTTAACATTTTTAACTTTACCTCTGTAGTATATTCGTCCTTTGAATGAATTACAGCACTGTTTAATTCATTTAAATCGAGAATCTTCGGTTGTAAATTTGAATAACTTGCATTGGGTATATTGAAATCAAAATTATACTTGACACAGTTTTCCGTTACAAGAAATGGGTCGGAATCTGTGATAAATGATGTGTAAAATGGGACTGTTCTATCATTTTTAACATTTGCCAAAACTACACGATATTGGAATTTTTTTAAACCTTCAATAAATTCTCCTGTCGTCATTTTAACCAAAATATCGTTTTCACTATTAGAAATGAACAATTCTTTTCCCGATTTACCCAGTATAGTTGTTCCCAAACTTTTCAGAATAGTGATTAAGACTGCTTTTCCAGGTGAATGATTCAAATTATAAAAATCTACACCAACATGAGGGGTCGCTAGAGTCAGAAATAGAATTGGTTGCATTCCTTCGAATATCTCTTTACAATCAGTAAACATTTTCCCTATAATAAATCTGCCAATTATACCACCAAGTGAATAACCTATGACACTAATTTTGTTAAACTGGTATTTTGAATTTTTAATGAATTGTGAAATTTCAATCAGAGTTCTATAACCTACAATTTCTATCCCATCTAGTGTTTTGAATTTAGCATTTTCCATAGCAGAATAAAAAACGAAGTTACTATTACTATTACCAGCATCAGAGTCATTACTATCACTACCTCTATCATTAATAACTTTTTGAAACATTTCTAATAAAGAATCCATGTGCTTGTAATTTCCCCATAACCCATGGAGCAAAATTACCAAATGTTTAGCCATACTATCCCAAAATTTGATTGTAGTATATTTATTCACTACTGCAGTAGAAAAAAGTTCTGCCCACCTTACTGATAACAAGATAAAGGCACAAGACATTCTTTTATAGTTGGTAATTAAATTTCTGAATCCTTTAAACATTTTCGAAATTTTGGTTTTACATTCGCCTTAATTAACGATTCGGATCCGGTCTCCTTTTAATGTTGGCGACAGCAGAAGGATAAATATACCAGCTAGCTGACAGTAAAAGGAATATGAATAATAATATTATTATTGTCATCTATAGTTAAATGGGTTTATGTGATCTGACTCGAGGTGAAAGGGGCGGGTATATCGAAGATGAAATTTTTCTGAGGGTGATATCGAAAGGTATTGAATGTAAACTATTTAAAATTAAGTATAATTAGATATAATCGAATATAGTAAAATGTAAAATGGCATTTTAAAAAAAAAACCATTGAAATAATTGCTTAAGTAAAATATAACATAAAAAACAAAATGGAATGCATATGTTTTATATTTTGATGAATAACTTTAAAAATGAAAACAAATATATTGTAAAGTAAAAACGGTACAATAAAGTTAATGGAATAAAATAAAAAAGAATAAATTAAATTGGAATAAATTAAATTGGAATAAATAAAATTCAAATAAAATGAGAATAGTAAAAAAACACTACATGCATGAAATAGTCTCATTAGATTGTGAAGTGACCTGCACTTTAAATATTGAACTTTTTCTATAATTTAGATCAATAAGACAACTACCAGGAACTAGAAGAGATTCTGTATTTGATTTATACAGGAGACAATTTTTTCTAGGAGTTGTTGGTATGTCATTAATGACAGTTCTACATTCGAAATAACGTCCATTTCTATCAATTTCCCTTTTCAAGACGTAATTATCGAATTGTAGCAACCGTTTTTGCATAGTTAAATTTCGTTCAGTGCTGTTGCTATTATTATTATTATTATTATTATTGTTGTTGTTGTTGTTGTTGTTGCTGCTGCTGGTACTGCTAATGCTAATGCTATTGGTTTTCTCTTTATAAATAATATTAGGTTTCTTTTTGTTTCTCATAATATTAACCTTATTACTAGTACTACATTTATCGTAACTGTCATTATGACTTCCAATTTTATTAAAACTAAACAGATCAAAATATTTTTGTGAGGACAAATCAGGTCCATAAAGCACAGTCACATCATTTTGTTTATCCCAATTGATTACAATTGGATTTAATTTGATATCGTTCAAATTTTTATCCAATGCCAGTGACCATTGGCGAAAGACACAGTTTACCAGCCTACCCATATAAATGTAATAATCGGTATTGTATTCTAATGAACAAGAAGGTAACCTCATCGAACTTCTCTTATATCTGAATCTATGCAAGAGGGAAAAAACTGTGTGGTAATCTAAAATATCCATGCCATTGAAATAATCTATTGCAGGTTTTGAATAATTTGTCCAATTATCCAACAGTAACAAATTTTGTTTTGTTAATACCGAATCATCAACACTATACAACGTCATCAGTGTTTGAGACCTAACAAAAAAATTATATACCTAGGGGAGTGGGTGGGGAGCAATAGAGGGATACACTTCAACGATGAGATGGGGTGGGGGGGTATATTCAGTTGGCCCTTTTTTTCAAAATATTATTATTGGTACTATGGTATGGAAAGAATAATTTATTTTATTCGAAACAATCATCTTCCATCTTATATATATGTATTCATATCTTATGAATTAGTTATGCAGGCTAAAAAAAAAAAATAATTAGAGAAGATAATAGGTATCCGATTTCCCAACAAAGAACTAAAGAGATAATATAGAAAAAGGTCAAAATAATAAGCAATCGAAAGTTAGTCCTTTTGGTTTGAAACTTCAACAAAGCAGGTAAAAAAAAACAGAGTCTTTGAGTAATAAATTCTGAATCTAAGGTTCCCAGCGGGATGAATCGATACAGTAAGAAGATTTTGTCCTGCTATATTAGTTAAAATAATTAGTTTCTGCAAGCTGCAAGAAAGAGAACATTGAAAGAAAAAGAGGGATAACCATACAAGTGCTTATAATATTGACATCAGCATTACTATGGATCAATCAATCAACCAACCGGGTCAAGAAGAAGAAAACCTAAAGAATTGGAATTTTGTAGTGAGAAATATCAGGAGAGGTTTGTCTGAGTTACGAAATATATAGTAGATAGATAAATTAAGATTGCTTAGTTTAGTTTAGCTCAGTTCAGGTTTGGTTCGGTATGGTTCGGTATAGTATGGTATAGTATGGAATTGGCTAGCTCGAATTAGACTCTTTTAATTTAGAATTCGAACAACCGCAGGGCTGACCCTGGGCGCAAGCTTTTGAAAGAAGGAAACGTTAGTTCGGCAAATAGAGGATTGTTTCTAAAGAACAAATCGCAACAAAACCAGAAGCATCTTTGCATAATCTTTAGAAATCTTTAGAAATTTTGTAAAATGTGATTCGAGAGTAGCTGTGCAGCTTAGAGAGCATATAGTTCTTTTATGTTCTTTACAAAGAACATAAAAGATTGCTTTGCATAACGGAAGGAAATGCGAGTAAAAATCATGTAGGAACACCGATCACAAAAGGGAAATGCCCACAAGAGTAGCCGAGATCCGGCGGGAAAGACGGTTATGGATGTGTGGACGGTCACACGGCTGACCATCGCACACTATCGGTAACTGGTGATCAAAGGACTACGTAAACAAAACAAAAACAAACAAAACAAAGAAAAGCGAAAACGAACAACGAAAGAATAAGGAGACTGGCTCCAGAGAACCAAGTAGACAGACGGAATCTAAAGAACAGATAGTACTAGTAAAGTTTCTGGGAGAAAAAACGAAAGAAGAAAACACAGGCAGTTAGTTAGTTAGTTGTTTGTTTGATCGATTAAGGTAAAATTACAAAATTACAAAACTACAGTAGTTTATGTGCATGGCTTCTACCGTTTTGAATTCCAACACACTCGATCGAGGGCTCGGTTTTTATTCTCCTTCTAATGATCAGAGAGGAATGAATGGCAATTATATCCAGAGAACAAAAAAAAAGAAAAAGAAAAGGAAAAGGAAATACAAAATTTAACAGGTCTCCCCCCCAATGATAACAATCCATAACCTCTCATTCCGCGTTATACTTCTAACCATAAAGTGAGAAAGTGGTAGTAGCAAGTACAAAAAAATGGGAGTGAGGACGTGTAAAGAAAGTTAAAGCCAAGAAAGGAAAACAAAAAGAAAATATATTCAAATCAAATCAAATTGGATACGCTGTCTTCTCTACCGCATGTTTGGAAACTGGTTCAATTTTAGGGTACTGGAGATGGAAAAGAGAGGTAACGATTGAAAAACAGCCGTACACCTCCACTTGCAATTTTATCTTGAAGTTGATTTTTAGGGTTCTCTGTGGTGGTGTATGGGGTAACAAGGAAATAAAATTACAAAATATTATTTCCTCTCTCCCCTCTCTCTCTCTCTCTTCCGTCTTTACTCGTGGGTGAAGTATATGAATGCATGTAATATCTCACTACCATCGGATAGAAATCATAAAAGTTAACTTCTCTCGTTCAAGAAAGACATATAGATTTCTTAAGGATCATACTTTTAACCTTTTTCGGAAAAATAAAACAATTGACAATAACAGTTTTAAAGAGATGAAAAATAAAAAAAAGGTATATACACTATCTTAGTCCTACTAGGTTCTCTTACCGACCGATTGCTGTTTTTTGAAATGTAACTACAGCCAATTATACTGTGCTATATACTTGGTGTAAATGATGTTTGAATTCATGTAGTAGTCGGTCTATACATAATAAATACATAGACAGATAGATACATCTATAAGCTACTATGCTGCTGATACGTTGTTCTTTTCGCAGAATTAGGTCGGCAAAAATACACAAAGACCTGAGAGACTCCCTTTTCTAACCACATATCTATGTGCAAGACTAGTTGGCGCGTGTAACTCTCTACTGAAATGTGGGTTGTATTTCCTTTTTTTTACTTTTGCTTTTGCTTTTGCTTTTGTTTTAGTTTCCATACAGTAAAGAGAACAATTCTCTTATCTTATTACCAAATCTTTATTTAATGAATTCACCTGGTCCCAAGTTAATCCGACACATTCAATACTGTCCACATCTCTATATCTATTGCTTAATATCTATTGCCTTTTTGGTGTTAAACCTAGCTCATCTTAATTGTTGTTGTATGCATCTAACCCAGCAATTAAACTGTACTGTTGAAATTCAATAATATCGGCCTCGGATCATCTTATTTCCCCGATATATATGTGTTTGTACATGCATACATTTATGCTTCTTCCATTTCTCAAATATTAACATTTTTGTTATACCATCTACACTGGATTTTTAAGGGGATATTTATGGTGAAATATACTGGTTGTTCTCTTGATCAAATAACTACTACACCAACATGTTTTCAATCTCTTTCTTTCTCCCTTATTTTCTTGATATATCGAACAATCAATATTGAAAACGCAGAAAAAAAGAAACGAGAAAAAGAAAAGTTCAGTAAAAGAACTTTAAATTATCCGAACGTTTCTTTTCCGCGTTTCTTTTTCTGTTTGTGATTATTTCGAACCTTTAGCCTCATTTACCCTTTAGTAATATCTATTCCTCATTATGAGCAGTTTATCAAAATTAATAACATAGTTTCTTACAGATCTGGCAATTTTTCATGGAAGTTTGTATCATCTGTAATTTTTCTCTAGTTTAATAATAGCCTTCTTAGAAAGTTACAATGTATGGTATGCATATTACATATACAATATGACGCATATTGCCATGTCTTTTTATTATTGCTGTGCCATTATTGTTATTGATTTATTATTATCATGATAATTATCATCAGTATTATAATCGAAAACAAAACACTCACACATATATACAAAATTCAAATAATATTAACGACCGAATGTGGTTGTCTGAACATTATTATTTTGTACAATTTGTAAAATCCGCTTTGTTTGATGCAATTCATTCTTTAAAGTCGTGTTTTCCATTACCAACCGATCATATCCATAAGCTTTTCTCTCCAATTCTTGAATATACAGTTTCTTTCTTTCTCTGAATGCCTTCTGTGCATTACGATTCTGTATCGCTCTTTTACTAGCGTTTTTACTCTTTTGTATACCTCTATTCACCGTTGGTCTATCAATGACACTAATTGGTGATGGTGTACTAGTGACGACAGATGACGTAGCCATCACACCAGTACCGGCGCCAGAAGTAGAAACAGAAGTAGATCCAACTGGAGTTGTGGATACCGGCGTATTGGCGGTTGTCCCACTATTAGCTGAACTACTTATACTCGACCCCTTAATATTATCATTGGATGTCGTTGTTATAGCTACGTTCCGAAGCTCTGGTAAATAAACCTCTGTCGCAAATTTAAGACCGTTGGCACTACCATTGCTGTTATTGTTAGGATTGTTGGCAGTGGTATTAGTATTGTTACTGTTGCTTGTACCATTACTCTGGGTTAAATGTTGGATCTTGGGTAATATTGGAACACCTACTGTCATTGGATCAACAACTCTTGGCTGTTGTTGTTGTTGTTGATGTTGTTGTGAACTTGTCATTTGTCCTACATATTGAATATTCCCATACATTTTCATATTTAGATTTTCATGTGCTGTCGCTTCATTTCTCCCAAGTCTACTGTTGGCACTAACACAGGCATTTGTTATATTGTTAGGCATATAATAGTTTCTCATCATTATGTCGTCTTCACTCATTCTAATAACTGGTATCATTTTTAGCTGGTGATATATTCTTTACAATAATCAATCTTAAATGTTAAGATAATATTTTACTTACATAGAAATCAAAATAAATAATTAATTTCCGTTCTATTTTACAAGAATTTAGAAACAGTTTCAAGTAGCAGTAATTACATGCATTTTTCACAATTCTAATCATTTCAAGTATTTATATATATCATATTTTAATAATGACAAAATCTTCCCAATCCCAATATCTCGTTCATACCCTCCACATGTACAACGTTATTTGATACTTGCTCCTGAACAATCATACCATTTATGTCACGATTAAATTGTTTTAGATGATATATCGAAAGATTACTAAATCTACATTTACTATTATGTTTAATGTTACCAACGGTATATTGTTATTACAATAAATCATTCCTGTCATTCATCTAAAAAATATCAGTGTTTAATTATAAACCTGTTGTGTATATCTTCTTTCTGTATATACATAGTACGAATTAAATCAAACAAACCAACATATTTTTTTAACGTAATCGTAATCGCAATCTACTAGATTGCCTACCTTTACGTAACCTTTACAATAATACTTACTTAAAAAACTTTTATTCCATACCAACATCGCACCATTTTAATTCAATTCTAGATTAATTTGCATAGCTTAAAAGTTAAACATCAGGTATTTTTAAAAATGGTAAGAAAACAAACAAGCACAGATTGAGAAAGAAAGAGGATTATTTACAATGATACTACCACTATCACTGTTAATGCTATTATCGCTACTACATCTACTACTACTACTACTACTCTTACTACTACTGCGCTAACTGTAAATACCATAGCTACTAGCACTTACTTTTAAAATATGATTTAGTTTAATAAACAATTCAAAGAGTAGTAACAGAATCGTTTATTGTATGTTATTATTTCGAAAAAACAACGCAAACTTTAGTATGCAAAAACCACAATTGTTGTTATCTTAATAAATTCCAATTATTAAATTGCTGTTTTGCATTTTTAAGTTTACTATTATCATAATGATAGCTATTCCTCAAAATATTAAGTTTTTAATCGAAATTAGATATCCTGTGACCCAATTTCTATTTCCAAGAAATAGCAAGAAATTTACCATGTTATTGTTATTAATAATTAGAACTACTATTTTACAACTACTTAATATTTCCTTTTATTCGATAATAAATCTATTACAGTAATAAATCTATTTCAGTAACAAATTGATTATAATAAGAATTAATTGTATGGGATATTATCATACTCATGCCAGAAAATAAATTAAAGATTTAAAGTTAAAATTAAAATCCAATTAAAACTCTTCATGTATAGTGTAAATATTTCTATCACATCATTTTTTTCTCCTCATTAACAACAATTCGACCCTTGGCTAGTTGGCTGCATAATTAGAATATTACATATACGGTTATCCACGCAACTGCTATATATCCATTCTATAAATAACCTAAATGAGATATATCTATATACATAGCAGGTCAAAGAAAAAAATAAATACATTGGATTAAGAAAAAGTAGAGAAGCAAACTTAGAGGTAAAGAAATCACATACATTAAGTTCAATTTCTTTTTCGTAATTCAATTTCTTTTTCGTAATTCAATTTTAATTAAAACCTGTATCCATAAGAGATAAATTCTATTAATATTAGTATTAGTGCAACTTATGATAATAATAATAGACAAGCAAACAGATAAATAAACATCAAATAGACATAGCACAAATTGAATTATGCATAGATATACACTTGAGTTGATTACCGGTTACGGTGGTCATCGATGTATCTACTATCTTTACTAAGAACCTAATTTTATTTTTATAAATTCAACAAGGTAGCAGCAAGTAATTCTTTCACATACATCTCCACATTCTATCCTGTAAATATTTGATAAAATAATAAACTTTTTAATCTCTTGCATCATCTATACATTAAACTGTGCATATTGTTGATTCTTGTAGAAAAAACATATATATATAAAAAAGTAAAATGTATACATAGTTCATAAAGGTAACAGAAAAGCCATACCTTTATTAGAGATGGCCTAAGAATCAAGCTCCATATTTACATGATCTCACATGTTTATTATATTTCGAACATAAAAGACAAGTAATACCTTATCAACTAAATAGCCACTTTTAGTCAATTAAGATATTGTTTCACCCTTCCATCTCATTTCAACACATTTCACGGTTTTAACGACTACTTAAGAGAAAATATAGTATATTCTAACTAATAAGAACCTCCTTAATTCCTTACCCAATCAATAACAACCTCATCTAAGTCCAATTTTTAATAAACTAAAACTCATCTCATTATCGTCATCAGTTCAAGTTACAGCATAAGATGGTATAATATAGCAGCACGATATATAATTATTTAGTATAGCACTTCCTTGTAGATAGAAAGTTGTTCCTGGATATGCTCCTTTCCAACAAAGTCAAATACAGGACAGGTGAAAATTTCAACCTTATTCATCAGTGAAAAATCGTATTACTAGTTAGTAACTCCAAGAATATTGTACTGTAGTTTTATTAAATGAACCTGGAAATAACAGTGCCAACTGGAAAAACGACTCACAATTTAAAAATGTAATAAAACTACACTACAATACACTACACTATGTTACATTTAACCTTTTACCTTTAACATTTTACGTTTTAAGTTATTCGTTTTTAACCATATTCGTACTCTTGCTGGTTTGTTTTTATCTCCTTCTCGAGAGATCTAAGAGACATGACCCAACAACGTTCGTTATTTGGACGAATCCAAATAACTTCATTCGTTCATTCAAAAACACACAATAATAACAATAATAATAATAATAATAATAATAATAATAATAATAATAATAATACTTATATTTCCACTTACAAATGGAAATATATCATCATCATAACCATCATTGTCATCAACATCGTCATCAACATCGTCATCAACATCGTCATCGTCATCGTCATCCCTCTCTTTTCCCTTGACTATTCCTAAATTGGATTTGGCCAACACGTAGCAAACAGAATTGTATAATTCTATGATAATTAGATCTATTGCTGGGGTTACACCTTCCCTAACCACTTGCTCTTGTTCACTCGATCTATCAAGATATTAATTTCTGTATTGCAGCAGCACAAGTATTAGTAATATTGCTGCCAGTAGTAGCAATGTATGGATGAGACCAAATCAAAACCACTCGAACACTTTCTGGTTTAGTTTGGTTTAGTCTTGGATCTCCTTGTTTTAATCCAATTTAATCCAATTTAATCTGCTCGTTTACTATACAAGAAGTTGGTTGATACATTTGGAAAAGTAGTACACAGACATATTCTCTTATTTCCTCTGTTGCTTTTTTGCACATTATCACGACTCTCCTATTCAGTCATTTGCCAAATCTAAATTAGCAAGGATCACTTTTGGTGATAATGCCTAATTATGTTATTGAACATTTTGTATACTGTTCAATTTTTTTGTTAGTTTTTACATTGATGTATTAATTGACGTTTTCGATCTTGGTATTGGAATTGGAATTAGACTTGATATTGCTATTGATGTTGATTTCTATTTCGAAACTATCATTTCATGCCAGGCATTCTTCTACACATTACAAATATCTTTTGAATTCATTGAGGTGATGTTCTAACGGTTTCTACATTTGTATTAACGTGCTCCCATTTAATTTCAATTCCAATTTTAATTTTATTTATAATTAATTTAAAGTTCAAGGCTTAATTAGAATTTAGGTTTGTTATTCTACACTTATTGATAAAAACTTTAACTTTTCTTATTATCGACCATTATCATAATTAGAGAATTTTATAGATTAAAAAAATGCTGGACATCTATCTACTATGGATCACCTTTCTATTTTTAGATTTCACCTTTGCTTTTGGATCAAATTCCGAATTTACCTCTAATTCTGTTGAAAAGTATGTGGCTTATGATCAGAATGATCCAGTCTACAGAGGTGTTAGCATCGGTGGTTGGCTAGTTACTGAACCTTACATCACACCAACTCTTTATAAAAATGCTACCGAAATCGCCAAGAATAAACAATCAACTATTAATATTATAGATGAATATACTTTATGTCAAGCCTTAGGTCATGATGATGCCAGAATTTTATTAGATAGCCATTTTAAAACTTGGATTACTGAATCAGATTTCAAACAAATCAGCGAAGAAGGGTTTAATATCGTTAGAATACCAATCGGTTACTGGGCTTGGAAATTAGATTATGAGACGAATATGTACCCGGGAAATTACACCTATGATGACCCTTATGTCAATCGTATTCAATTAGATTACTTGAATAATGCATACCAATGGGCTGCCAAGTATAATTTGAAAGTTATGTTAGATTTACATGGTGTGCCAGGCTCACAAAATGGATTTGATAATTCAGGTCAAACTTTAGAAAAACCACTTTGGTTAACAAAGGAAAACTCTACCGAAATCACCACCGCCATTTTAAGAGAGCAAATTGATTCTATATTCAATTCAAACTCATCATCTTCTGTAAGTGCTTTAGAAATCGTAAATGAACCTTTAGGCCCAAAATTAAATATGACAGAAATTGTCAATTTTTATGAAGACACTTTAGAATATTACACCATCACAAAGAACAAAGTTAGCACACCAGCTTCTAATGTAACCTTTATTATCCATGACGCTTTCCAATCTCCTGGTTATTGGGATGAATATCTTAATCCAAACTACATCAATACTACCAGTTCATATTTAGAAGGAAAAAATTATACTTACTCTCCAAGAAGTATTGTAGTTGATCATCATCATTACGAAGTTTTTACAGACTCTCAGTTAGTAGAAAGCCAATATATTCGTTTAAAGCATATAAATGATTTTGCAATTTCAATTAGTGAAGAATTGAGTTCTCATAGTGCATTTGTTGGTGAGTGGTCAGGAGCAATTACTGATTGTGCCACATGGTTAAACGGTATTGGCGTGGGTTCTAGGTATGATGGTACCTTTTCATCAAATTCTTCTTCTTCCACATTTGGCAGATCAACTACAAATAACAGGACATGCACTTCTCAAAATCCAGTTAGTGAATGGTCAAATGAATATAAAATACAAGTCAGACAATTTATTGAAGCACAGTTAGCATACTATAGTACTCATACAAATGGTTGGATTTTTTGGAATTGGAAAACTGAAGGTGCTGCAGAATGGGATTATAAGGAATTAAAAAAAAACGGATTATTCCCACACCCATTTAATAAATATAAATATTTTGATAAGGAAGGTAATATAAAGCCATCAGTTTCATCGTCATTATATTCAGAATATACAAGCTCATTATCTTCAACAGCATCGGGCGCTAGTAGCACTGGTGCATACAAAAATGGTACATCAAACCTAATCAAGAACAAGAACAAGAACATTTTACAATCATTATGTGGATGGAGTTTAATGTTATTATGCATCACTGTCGGTGCCACTGCGTTATTCTAATCCCAGACAATTATCTTCAAATCAAGTACAAAACTGATAGATTTCTTACTACTTTTTCTTTTTAATGTTTTCTATTGATTAACTGATACAATTAGGATATACACATATATAGACTATATACATTCCATCTAGTACAATCCAACAGATGGATATCCGTAGATATACCTTGATACTTACTACAGAAAAGTACCATTGAATTAAAACTATTTATTTCGAGTTATCATCACTATATTTTAACATAGTGAATATCGAGTTCTTACTAGTAATTATTTGTATGGGAAAGGGCAATGAGGTTGAAAAAAATGATAATTTTTATTTAAAGAAAGGTTTATTAAAACGTAATAACTTGGTGATAAAATCGTTACCGAATGGTTTGAATAGAGGGTATTGTAAAGCGATTGATCGTATTTGAATAGTCTTAGTTGTGTATTATAAGGTTTCCATTTAATTATATTTCGTTTGGACTAATTTTTGATTAAATTCAAGAACAGTAGCAATAGTAATTTTTAGTTGGAAGAAAAGGGATTTTTGAAATTAATAAGATGAGTAGTGGTTCCAAAATGGATATTGTTGATGATGAATCAGGTTCTTCAGATTGTGTAGACTTATGGATTGATTTGTTTCTAAGCAGAAAGGGTAATGAATATTTTTGCGAAGTAGATGTTGATTACATTACGGATAGGTTTAATTTAATTAATTTACAAAAGGCAGTATCAAAATTTTCCCTAGTTATTCAATATATTGTGGATGAACTCGATGAATCAGTACTGGAGGCCATGTCTCCTTCAAAATTGGAACAATTAGAAGCAGATGCAAGAAAATTGTACAGTTTGATCCATGCAAGATATATTATTACAGTAAAAGGTTTACAAAAGATGCTAGCTAAATATAAAGATGCAGAATTTGGTAGATGCCCAAGGATATATTGTAATTTCCAACCTCTGTTACCCGTAGGTCTTCATGATATCCCTGGTATCGATAGTGTCAAGTTATATTGTCCATCATGTGAAGATTTATATAATCCAAAATCTCCTAGACATGCTTCGATTGATGGTGCATATTTCGGTAAAAGTTTCCCAGGTATGTTACTACAAACATTCCCAGAGTTTGTACCAAAACATCCTATAAGAAGATATATTCCTTCAATATTTGGGTTCGATCTACATAAACAAGCCCAACTTTCACGTTGGCAAGAACTACAAAGATTAAAATCCGTAAAGAGATTAGAAACAATAGGCTGCGATCTATCTGGCAATGGTGGGTTCAAATAATTGAAATAAGAATACGCAATACCAATACATTAGACATGTATGAAACTAAACCCTTTACCCTCCCAAATAAAGAAACCAGAGATGAATTTTCTTAAACGAATGTAATTTTTAATGAATTGATCTATATAACAGTTAATAAACTTTATAGAAGGAAACCAAAAAAAAACAGAATTTAATTAATAATGAAAAGTAATAGTTAAGCAGTAATAGCATCGTCGATCAAAGTTAAATAAATATAATCATTCCATAGTTCATAAAATAATATAAGATTTTTTTGCTTTACAATGAATCCCATTACTTGTTCGTTTCAAATAAATACGAAAATATTTATTCATATATAAAGGGAGATACTTCTTTACATAAAATTTTGATTGAATCCTTCTATATACTGGTAAAAGAGCACTTGTAAGTCATCAAAGGGTGATATTGGTGTTGCAAAATGTTTGTTAAATCCATTAAAATGAGATGGACAACAGGTGGTGTTAATTACAGTTACCTGTTGTCAACTGCTGATAAAACCAAATCGTGGTTAATTGATCCAGCTGAACCTTATGAGGTATTGCCTCATTTAAATGATGCTGAAATGAAGAGTATACAAGCCATTGTTAATACACATCATCATTATGACCATGCTGGTGGTAATAAGGAAATTTTAAGTAAATTGCAACCTTTAAGTAGTGGCCATCCAATTCAAATTATAGGTGGTTCAAAATACTGTGAAGCTGTTTCAGAGGTACCAGAAAATCTACAAAACTATAGTTTAGGAGACCTAATAATTTCATGTATCAAGACCCCATGTCATACTAAGGATTCGATCTGTTATTATGTGAAAGATCCATCAACTGGAGAGCAATGCATTTTCACTGGTGATACTTTATTTACTGCTGGGTGTGGTAGATTCTTTGAAGGTAATGGCGCTGAAATGGATAACTCATTAAATTCTGCAATTCTAAATTCTGTTGGAAGAGAGAACTTAGGTAAGACATATGTTTATCCAGGTCATGAATATACCAAAAGTAATGCACTCTTTGTGCGTTCAATGATATATCCAAAGATTGGTGACAATAAAGCCTTTGACAGTTTAGAAAAATTCGCCAATGACAATGATGTCACCACAGGTCATTACACCTTAGCAGATGAACTTGAATTTAATCCATTTATGAGAATTGATGATCCTGCAGTCAGAATGGCAGTTGGTGACAAAAGTTCAACTTGGCCAAGGGAAAAGGTAATGGATAAACTAAGAGAGATGAAAAACTCCATGTAACTTTAAACTTTCAAAAAACATAATAATTCTTAAGCTTTAATTTTTATACTCCTTCTTTTTTTCAATTATTGTAATTGAAGTATATTTATATATTACTATTATTTTTCTTTAATATTTATTTTAATTATTATTTTATGTATGCACAAATTATGAGATGAAACTAGATTTTACTTTTGATTCGATTATCGATCTTAGAGTTAAACCCAATTCTAAACATGATTTTTCACCTATTTCTAAAACATTGAACAATTGTTGTTCAGTGAAATCACCACTACTATCTAAGAATAAGACATTTTTAACCTTTCTACTACCTTCAATTAATTGTAAGGCCAAAACATGTACCGACTGTGACTGTAATAATTGCGAATTGGTTGGGTTTATAATGACATCGTCAGAACCCTTCAGTATAGCCATCGAAACACTTGAAGCAATGCTATTTAGAGCTAAACCAGAATCAATCAAAGCTAGCAAAGTTGCATTTATACAACAACTCAATTCTTTCTGAGAAAATTCGTATTCACTCTCCCCACTCTCCAGAATCTGACAAGTAATTTGACATAGTTTCCTAGGATATTGGTACAATGATACAATTGGTGTAATAACCGAACGTAATCTATCTTCCATCAATTTTTCTCTTGTCGATGGAACACCTTTAGCAGGACGAACTATAATCTCTAAAGCCAATTGAGTAGGCAACTCCTGCCTGGCTTTAGGTTCAATAGGACCTGTTACTGCACAGATAACTTTAGTATCTTCACATTCCACCTGAGATGAACCATCGACTTCTGTAAGCAAACCAATATTTCCACTAAAACTCATCGCAATTTCACTCTATTGTCTTGAAATAGAAAAGTTCTCTTTCCAACGACTTA
>NW_001834623.1:0-19664 GCF_000150035.1 Vanderwaltozyma polyspora DSM 70294
ACTATCACAGTTAGTGAAGCCGATAGTTTGACACGTACTATCACCTTGAAGGGTATGCTGAACTTTATCCTTGGTATTTACAAAGAAAAGCAGTTGAGAGAAGATTTCGAAATCAATACTGAATCTGATGCAGTCATATTTAGAACCCGTAACTGTATCGGTGATCTAGCTAATGATATATGTAAAGCATATGGTAAGACACACCCAGAACCAAAAAAGAATTAGTGATAAACTGTAAGAATACAAATTTATGTTAAGGTTTCATCTCAATCATTTAATTAATAGCTTAGCAAGAACTTAATTTTATCATCACATGTAAAATATTTATATATACAGTAATATAATATATAGTATAATATTATATTAAATAATTCAAGTTTCTTTTCTTTTAAGTTGAAGTTGAAGATGAAAGATTAAAACCATTGCGTTAGTTCATCTACATTCATTAGATTAAGAATTCACTTCATCCTTGCTGTACCCCCCTGGCCCCCCCAATAAAAAAAGAAAAAAGAGATAAAATAAATTAAAATTAAATACATAGATTATACAGAATTCTACAATCCTTTAAAAGTCGACCCAGGTTCATTTCCTTACCTCAAGTACATTTGCATTTGCATTTTGTTCTCATTACCTAAATTTAAGCACAGAAAGACAAATATCCCTTCTAATTTCTACAAGTAGACAGACAAATCTCAAAGTTCAAGAACAATTACCTAAATTCGTTAGACCATGATCCAAAAATACTTCCTCCAGGTCAATTGAACTTCTAGAACTATCTAATATTATTATCATTTACTTTTAGCTCATCTCTCCTAAGTAATTACCTGTTGTTAGAAATTTCAACAAATTTAGCGTACTTTATATTAACAGCGTAAAAATTCAACCGAAACGTCATTTTATAAAAACCTTGATCTGATTTTAAAGGCAACTTTTAGATCAATTCCTGTATTCGATATCGATGTTATAAATGCATTGATATTTCTATTATCCTTTAAAATACGTCAAATCCACAGGGTACTAGTTTTCTATTGCTATTAAGTTGCTTTTAAACTAAATTTGGTCTTTATACATTTGCTATTAATCATCTAAAGAAATTAAACTTTAAAATTATAAGAATTGGAATAATGGAAGTTGATCCCTTTTTACAATATTCATGGTATCCTGAATCTGACAACCTATTTCTGCTTCATCTCCATGAAATATTCTTTTCATATTTGTTTTACCAAATTTTATCATCATTTATAGTGCCAATTGCCAATAAACAAATCTTTGGTCATCATTATACATCAATTACAAGTGAAAAACTTAAAATTGATTTCGATATCCACAGTGTATCTATGGTACAATGTACTATTTCATTATTCTTATTAGCTCCAGTACTAACTTTACCACTTGGATTGAATATAGTTACATACCATGACCCTTACTGTTCTTTAGTATCAGCAATTACCATTGGTTATTTTGTTTGGGATATTATCGTTTGTATTCGTTATTACAATTTATATGGTCTTCAATTCTTAATCCATGGTATTATATCATTCTATGTTTTCTGCATAACTTTAATCCCATTCTCACAACCATGGATTGGTAAATTTTTATTGTTTGAAGCAAGTACACCATTTGTTAACATCAATTGGTACATTATTCAATTGACAAAAACCGCTAAAGATGGAAAAGCAGTAGTTCCAACCTGGTTCAACGTATTGAACGGTATATTGCTAATGGTGGTATTCTTCCTTGTAAGAATTGTTTGGGGGTTTACTGCAATCACATTATTGGTATTTGAAATGTGGAAGATTAGAGATGAATTACCAGTATTACTGAGTATTTCATGTGTCTTATTAAATTTAGTGATGGACTTCTTAAACGTCTTTTGGTTCTCTAAGATGATCAAGATCGCAAAAAAATTGGCTTCTTCACCAAAACAAGATCATAAAGAATGATAATGAAGAAACAAGTTCCATCGTTTCTTTAAATAAACATACACACACACCTCGATATATGTATGTATTAGTATATAGTCACTTCCATATCAGACCCAATTGATTAAAAATTGTTCCATTGATGAAAGTTCAAGATATATTTTGATCAATATCAGTTCGTATATAGCCTATGATAACAAAATCAAGAATGTCCACGATAATACTTTATTTATCACATTATTTATGAAAATATCCTACTATCTTCTCATACAAGAACAAGTAAAAATGGACTAATATAATCAACAAAATCACTGAAACCACCAAATTTAAACCAACCACTATCAGAATAGCTGCATCATTTCGATGATGGTGGGTGAAGAGTACCCTCCACCTTATAGTCCAATTGAAACGATCGTTCCTTATATTCAAACGGATCAAGCAATATACCCAAGTAAGGTAACCAACAGGTACCAAATTGAATATGAAACGAGGTTTTTGGTTCTTTCTCAACTCAACAATTATTACGAATGTTGAATCCAATTGAAATTCCAGTCAAACTTAAAATATATACGAGAAATGCAAAAGTCCCTTAGAGTTCATCTATAGGATAAACTTCAAGAATAGATGAGTGGATGCAACATAACATTTGCTAGGTTCTCTTGTTTGCATTGTATCATCATCATCCTGCCAAAAATCACTCATCGATACTCTTCTTATTTCGGTTTTCAGATCTTGGTCAGTTTTTCAATTAAAACTTGGAGGAAGCCAAAGCAGATGATATAAATAGAGGTGATGTGAATGTGATGAATAAATTAATCCATTGTTCAAGAGATCTGATTGATTTTTAACAGTTTTTAGTTGCATCAATAAGCTATATTTTGATCTATTTTGTTTAGCTCAAGTGATCCAGCATTCAAGAATCATTTTTGGATGATTAAAGAGGTACAAGTCATCGGTATGGATGACCCATTTATGGGATACTCCTGGTTTCCAGGGTCTGATAGTTTATACCTATCACATTTGCATGAAATAGTTTACAGTTTTGTTGCGTATACTATTATTTATAATATAGTTTCACCAGTGGTTAATAGAGTTATATTTGGCCACTATTACACACATTTGTCAAGTAGAACCGATAAGATCGACTTTGATATACATACGGTTTCAATGTTTCAATGTATCGTTTCACTAATATTAGCTCCTTTAATCGTTACAGTGCCAAAGACTTTAGATGTATCCAATTATTACGATCATCTATGTACATTAACATCAGCAGTTTCCTTGGGATATTTCATTTGGGACATTTGCGTTTGTATTTTACATTATGAAGTTTCAGGACCTGCATTTTTTGCACATGCAATAATTTCAATTTATATGTCTGCAATTACAATTAAACCATTATTCCAGCCATGGATCGGTGCATTTCTTTTATTTGAAGCAAGCACACCATTTGTCAATGTCAACTGGTACTTATGTGCATTGAAAAAAATTTCAAAAGAGAAAAATGTGTCATTAAATTTACCAACATGGATTAATTCACTTAATGGGTTAGTGTTAATGTTCATTTTCTTAACTGTCAGACTAATTTGGGGTACAAGCTGTACCATTGCATTGGTGAGGGAAACTATAAGAGTCAAGGCGAATATGCCACCGATTCCAACACTATTGTTCTTAGTTTTTGTCATCTCATTGAACTTGTTAAATATATACTGGTTTTCGAAAATGATCAAAATTGCAATGAGAGCAATGAATGGTACTAAATCTACAAACCATACAAACAGCTCGAATGCTAAATTCTTATCAGAAAAACCTTAACCCATAATAACTAATAATGACGTAATTTTGATATGAGATCAAAGCACTGTAAATATATCTATATATCTATATATCTATATATTTAAACATGTATGATTGCCCTTAAAATCAACCATTCTATTGTCTTCAGATTAACCAAAGCCTCTCTTTAAACAACATGGGGCCAACACTTAATAAAATTATCATCTTCTTGTTTAGTTAGTAGTCAATTGTATTTGATAGAGGTACAACATAATATACAATGGTCTTATTTCAACATAGACAACCAAGTGAAACCTATCTATTGGACTAAAACAGGCACAGCATAGCACAGGATGGATGATGGTGATGGAATTGGTTATATACCTCTATTTCTAACATTTCATCACAGAAACTGCGGTAGAAACATCTGATTTTTAGTTTCGAAATGTTCCAGTCTCACAGTAAAAGTGAAAAATTAAACAAGAAGAAGAACCAAAGCCATTTTTCAAAACTGTCTAAAAGAACATACTGTTTAACATTTGTTTAATTGATAAATCGTTGGACTATTTTATATTTATATTTATATTTATATCTAAGTTCTCTTTAATCTATCTACATCTGTTTATTCCAAGGTATTGGTGAAGTGCTTTGTGCTAAAAGTAGTGGTATTGTATTGTTTTTGAATTCAGATCAATTATATTAGTCTGTCTATAGTATCCATTAGTAACGATCGTCTCAACAACATACAAAGATGTCTCTGTTTGATTCTTTACAAACAATGTTTGAGAATCCAAATATTCCTTGGAAATCTATCATTATAGCGTTTTCTGTTGGTCAATTTGCATTTGAATCTTATTTAACTTTACGTCAATATAATGTTTTATCAAGTAAGAAATTGCCCCCTGTGTTACAAAATGAAGTTGATAATGAGACTTTTGAAAAAAGTGAAAAATATGCAAAGGCAAAGGCTAAGTTTTCTATCTTCACAGATATCTTTGCTTTAACTCAGAAATTAATTTTCATCAATTATGATTTATTTCCTCGTCTGTGGAATTTTGGTGTCCAATTGACCCATTACTTACCTGAAAGATTCGTTGCTGTTTCAGCTATCCCACAAAGTTTGGTATTCTTATGTGTTTTATCAAGTTTATCAACTATTGTCGATATGCCACTTTCCTATTATCAACATTTCGTTTTAGAAGAAAAATTCGGTTTTAACAAACAAACTGTCAAATTATGGTTAACTGATATAATTAAGGGTAATTTATTAGGTGTTGCCCTTGGTGGCCCAATTCTTTATCTATTTTTAAAAATTTTTGATAAATTCGAAACCAATTTCTTATGGTACATTTGTTTATTCATGTTTGGTATCCAAATTTTAGCAATGACCGTAATCCCAACTTATATCATGCCATTGTTCAATAAATTCACCCCATTAGAAGACGGTGAATTGAAAACTTCTATTGAAAATTTGGCTAAGAAAGTTGACTTCCCACTTAACGAGATCTATGTTGTCGATGGTTCTAAAAGATCTTCTCATTCAAATGCTTACTTCACAGGTTTACCATTTACTAGTAAAAGAATTGTCTTATATGACACTTTAGTCAATGTCAGTTCTGTCGAAGAAATTACTGCAGTGTTAGCCCATGAAATTGGTCATTGGAAAAAAAATCATATCATTGAAATGTTAGTCTTTAGTCAAGTTCATATCTTTGCCATTTTCACATTATTCACTGGTGTTTACCGTAATGTCTCATTTTACAAGGATTTCGGTTTCTCAGTCGGTAACGTTGATTCATCATTATTGTCAAGTACCTCAAAAGTATTCACCAGCCAATTCCCAATTATCATTGGTTTTATGTTGTTTAATGATTTATTAACCCCAATGGAATGTGGTATGCAATTCGTTATTAATCTATTATCTAGACATAATGAGTACGAAGCTGATCAATACGCAAAGAATTTGGGTCATTCAGAAAAATTATGCAGTTCATTGATTTCTTTAGAAATGAAAAACTTAGCTACAATGAATGTAGATCCATTGTATTCAAAGTACCATTATTCTCATCCACATCTAGCGGAAAGATTAACTGCATTGGGATATGTCAGCGAAAAGAAGAAGGAATAATCAGATCACTACTTGTAAAAAAATGAATTTATAAGTGTGTAATCCTGTTTATATAATTGTTCTACTAAGTTTTATTTCCTTCACAAAACCATCAAGATTTCATTAACAATGAATAAAAATGGAATCAAGGAAACTCTATTAGATCCAGTTGTCCTAGACATATTTTAAGATTCAAACATCCCAAAATATATATGTATATACTACTACTACTACTACGATACTAGATATGTGAAGTTGCAATATAATAGATAAGCATAAACTTTTTACTTAATTAGAACTGTGACGCTGTTCCTCTGGACCGTAGAGAGACATTGTATTTATCTCAATAAAATCATTTGTCATAATAGTCACATGACTTCAAGATATTACGAAAAACCCGGGTAACCCTATCTTTCCAGTTTTTTCAAAAAATCTTTAAAATTGTATTTAAAAGACAGGATTAAAAAATAAAGGTTTTGATATTTTGCCACCCACAGATCGAACAAAGTTGGTTAATTAGAAGGGATTAGCGTGCTAATTTAGAGGTCAATCACGTACTATTACAACATGCAAGATGATTCAATGATGGAGGTTGACTCCAATGTCCAATATGCCGAAGAACAATCGGTTGAGACCTTATTACATGTTTTGAGAACTGTGGCAAAGACTACTAGTACTTTAGATCTTCGTTATGTTTGGAAATCATTGCAGAAGTTGAGTACTTTGAGGAAACAGACTTTGAGTCAAGAGACATTGTCTGCTTTGGTCTATATTTTATATCCTGAAAGTTCAATTTTTAAAAACCAATTGTTAAAATATATTAACGATAATCAAAAAATTAGCATTGCTAATTCTGATGAAATTAGAAGTTCTTATCCTGCTTCTTTCTATCAAATTACAAGTGAGAAGACAATTGATGTGGCTCCGGAAGTTAACACTTTTATTCATCTTTTTGTTCAATTGTATCTTTTAGATTCTAATAGATTAAATGAATTAGATACATTTAACAGAAATGTTATTATTCCAAAAATTCTAAATTATTACAATAAACGTACATTAAATTTAATCAATTCAAAACTATGGTTTTACATCGTGATATGCCAAGAAAGACTTGGTGTTAAATCAGATCCTGTTATCCATGTTGAAATGATTAAGTTCTTAAGAACTGCATCTTTAAAGCATGATAACGAAACAAAGGCAATGTTGATTAATTTATTTTAAGAAGTTATTTATCTATTGGTGACGTCGAAGCAGCAGCGGATTTTGTATCAAAGGTCGACTATCCAAGTAGTGATGTTTCAAGTCCTTTAGAAGCTCGTTACTATTTCTACTTATCGAAAATTAATGTTATTCAATTAAATTATTCAACAGCCAATGAGTACATCATAGCAGCTATCAGAAAAGCTCCTAATACAAACAATAGTTTAGGTTTCTTACAACAAGCAAATAAATTACATTGTGTTATTCAATTATTAATGGGTGATATTCCAGAACTATCATTTTTTAATCAGCAAAATATGCAAAAATCATTAGAACCATACTACCAAATTTCAAAAGCAGTAAGACAAGGGAACTTACAGAAATTTACATCAACAATCAAGACTTTCAAACAACAATTAATAAACGATGGAAACTACCAAATTTGTGTAAGATTGAGATCAAATGTAATCAAGACAGGTATTAGAATCATTTCTCTAACTTATAAAAAAATCTCTTTGAAGGATATTTGTTTGAAATTACATTTAGATTCAGAACAAACAGTGGAATATATGGTTTCTAGGTCAATCAGAGATGGTGTAATTGAAGCTAAAATAAACACAGATCAAGGTTACATTGAAACTACTGAGTTATTAAATGTTTACGATACCAACGAACCACAACAGATATTTGATGAAAGAATTAGATTTGTTAATCAACTACATGATGAAAGTGTTAAAGGTATGAGATATCCAGAAGATAAAAAGAAAAATAAAGGTGCTAGTGAGCAAAGAGATGATTTCTTGGATGAAGAGCTACTGGAAGATCTATCTGACTTTTCAGACATTGGCGACTTTGGATTTCTGTAACGGAAAAGATGTCTAATATTTCCTTACCATATTTTAAAACCTACAAAAAGCATATAATTGTCAATAAACTTATATACATATTGAACTAATAAAGTTTAAAATTCTTTTAATATATAATGTTTCGTCGACTTTAACAAATATTACTCATGCACATTATTAGATGAAATTAAATATACTTATATATAATATACAGTAATGGGTTATATCAATTAAATCAGCTTATTCCTGGTTGTCTTCTTCTTCTTCTTCTTCTTCTTCTTCTTCTTCTTCTTCTTGTTCCTCTTCTTCAAGAGCTATTTGTTCTATTTCTTCAGCAGTTGTCAACATGATATCTTGTTCCATTTCAATTTCTTCTTCTTCTTCTTCGTATGCATCTGACATAAACTGGTGATTACGTTTAAAATCTTCATTTCTTTCTTCCCTTAAAGCACTGAATATTAAGAAATTTAACCATACCTCGACAAATGAATAGATGAATACTGCATTATTATGCAAATAGAGGTTACTGATGTTTAGATAAGAAGTAGCTGTCAAAATAAAGAATACCATCAATCTAAATGGCACTATTGATTGAAAGAACATTTTGTTATTTTCCAACAGTGGTATTAAATCATGAATAGCAGCAAAACTAAACAAAACAGAGAATAACCCTAACTGGGCACTCATTGGAGATAAGACTAAAGCTGGTAAATCCATAGCTTCTGTCAATACAATAAAATAGCTATTTTCTAAAATGCTATTAACATCTTTTAGGCAAAAAAATGCAATTGTTAATAGCACTGCTATTCTTGCATACAAAACATTAGTTGAAGATAGTAAACCCATTGCTGAAAACCTTTCTGTTGTCTTTTATCAATGTATTTCAATAATTATTAATAACTCCAACACCAAAAACCAATCCAAGAGGTTACTTATATTTATAATAATGCCATCTTTTTGATTGAAGTCTACTTAGTAATATCAAAAGTTTAATATCGATATCAATTCGCGTAGTAATTAATATGTAACAAACTTAAGACTGTTTCATAGTAATAAGAAAATGATGTTGAAGTTAAGATAATTTGGTATTATATAGTTTTATAATCAGATTTTACTGTTAAAGTTATGGATCACATTGATTTATTTGTATAATTAACTATTATTTATAACTTATGAACTTCTCTTCCCCACAGCGATATAAAAGGAAAATGTGAATTATATAACTGAAGAATATTTTATCTGGAAAAATATCAAAATGTCAGTTTATCTATTTTATTACCAGCATTACGAAGCAATTCTCTAATTTTGTTGATATCTCTAACGTAGACTATTCTATCATTTATATTCCTATTTGTTTTTATTCCCAAGTTGTTATCATCCAATAATTTGGAATAATCATGCAGGCAGTATACATCAAATTCATCACTGTTAGGTGTCTCCAGATTTATCTGTTTTAATATTAAATTTTGTTTAGGATGTAATACAAATACTATATGGCAAATTGTATTACATTTTGAACAAAATATTTCATGATCATTATTGTCATTATCTTCATTATCATTATCTTCATTATATTCGTTAGCATTCATATAAGAGGGTATAACTTCACTTTTCTCACGTAATCTTGTTGAAATCAATCGTTGACCAGTTATATTGTCCTTAATTATTTCATCAAATTCTGGCTTAATCTTGGGAACCTGCATTAATTTCCTATTTAAAAATAATTCTTCTTTAATAATAGAAGAAATTCCCTTTAACAATTTCTGCTCATTATTAAACATTTCTAATAATTCTGTATAGCATTGTCTAGCTAAAGCATCGTCAAAAACTGTTGTATTATCTTGGTATTCCACTAATATGTTAGTCATCAATTCAAACATATCAAATACACACTGCCTTTTGGTAAATCTGTAATCTTGTATTGCCTCTACCCCATATGGAACCCATGAATCAATCGTAAAGTTTACTGCTTCGTTTAAATTATAACCAGAATTAAATCCTGCGTGATAGCATTTTGGAAAAGTTATAATATATTCGTTTGGGTATTGAACTGCTTTGAAACATGTGATATCTTGTTTCTGGAAATCAGTATCATAAGGAGAAACCAAAGTTACTAACTGATGCATTAAATCTGGCTGCTTATCAAATAAATCTGGACTTAGACTAACCAAATAGGACCTTAATGAATCACAAGAATATTCAGGAATACTGTACCATACTTTTGGAGCACCCTCATGTTGGTAGTTGGCGCTTAGTGTATATTGATCTTCTAAATGCCAGCAGAAGGTTGAAAACTTAGACCCAACATATATCCAGGGAACCGTCATTCCTGATATTCTTTTACCAAAAACAGGTAATAACGAACCCTCTGCTCTTGGTAAATTGATTAAATTCATAGGATGTGATACGTATTCTAAGTACTTTTCCAATTCTTCATCAGTTTTCAAAAATGGCGGTATATAATCCTTTGTAGGAAAGCCTGATATTTCTCCTTTACGACTATTATGAACATCAGCACCATATTTGGCAACTAGTGTATCAGTCATATCATTTACATGACTCCAAAATTCCTTTTCTAGATCTTCAATGGATTCTCTGCTTTTTGGGTCATTTTTTATTCTTGAATTATTCCTATTCAGTATTGATTCCTGTTCTTTACAGTATTCTTTGAACTCATCTAATGTGTATAAATGTGATTCTTCTTTGAAGCCATAGTAACCGGTACCAATAATACAATTACTGCATATCCAATCTTTTTTAGCCAACTTATCATTAGTATCCAAACAATTTTGGTGAAATGAATTATAACAACATGAACACTCTATATAGTCATCTGTATCTGATAATTGTCCACATAAGGGACATACAGTTTCCTCCTCATCCTCATCCTCTTCATCTTCTTGTCCTTCATCGTATTGCTCACCGTCACTATCTGAATCTGATTTGATTTCAAATTCATCAGAATCTTCATTCAATAAGGAAGATGGATCATTATCTTCATATAGTATATCTCTCAGACATTTACCATTATGGTTTACTGTTTTCGAATACAGGTATTGGTAATATTTTGAAATGTACTTATTGAATATGTTTAAGGATTGCCCTGTTGAAATATTCAGTTTTATTGACAACTTTCTCCATAACGAGTTCTCATTTAAAATTTCTTTCAAAGAACGTAGTTTAATCCCTACATGATTCCAAATATTATTTTCAATTAGAGATTTGGTCCTTCTCCTTTTCCTTACATTTGTGTTCTCGATTTGATTTGAATTATTAAAATGCTTTATTATTGCAACGAAAATATCATACAGATAAATTTCAACACTAGTATTATCAATATCTGAAACTGTTTTGACGTAAGGGTGGCTCAAAATGAGCTTCATGGATTCATTTTTATAGAAGTTATTTAGTTGTTTCCAAAAAAATAATCTGTTCCTATTAACCAAATTTAATTGAGATAATTTTTGCATTCTAACTTTGAATTTAAAATTCTTTTGATTCAAAGATAAAGGTGGATTAAATCCTTCGGGGGATACCAACTTTACCATACCATATTTATGACCTATCCTTTGAATTTTCGGCTGGGACAGATATTCAATAGGATTACTAAATTCCTCCAAAGAAGGATATAACGATGGTATTTCTTCCATGATCAATCTGTTGACAACTGGTATACGTTAATATATAAACGTCTCGATGATGTGACCAAAAACTTTTTTGGCACGAAACTAACTAGGGTATCTAATTCGAGAATATTGGGGGGGAATCCCACGACAGGCTGGTTTTATTATCATACATACAGACATAGATACACACATATATATATACATACACATACATATACACACACACATATATATATCGTTCTTTATATATATTGGATATATCTATAAATAAATGACAGATGAAGACCAGTTCAATACGAAACCCAGTAAAATTGACGACGGATTCCAAATTTGTTCCTTTCTTTTGCTATCATGGATATATTTGCCAACAGTACAAAGTATATGAAAAGAAATTACTTCAGCTATACAATTTGAAAATGCATACATTACATGCACATACAATGAACGATTCCAAATCCCATCAGGCACACCGCAAATACGAAGATGATAAGGGGGGGTGGATGGTGATGATGGTGGTGGTTGTAGTAGTAGTTGCCTAGTCAACGAGCGGAGAGGATCAAAGAAGACAACCACGCCATAAAAAAAAACGACAAAACTTGTAGGTGGAAGGATCCACTAATGATAGACCATAATGGTATACAAGTTGCACAAAATTTATTCAACAGAGGCTATTATAACCTCTTACTCGAAAACGAACAGTCAGTAAATATAGATGATACTACAATACTCACTTTTTTGTACTTATTGGCTTTTACTTTCTCATCATTACCTTTTTGTAGTGGGCGAGTTGCTTCAACGACCAGCGTCACAAATTAAGTTCCGGTTTACTGACGCACGGTTCTTTTTCCTGTCATTTTTTTGTCAAATATATAATCATATAATACGAAATGCGACCATCTCCTTTTTTGGCTTTAACCAATCAGTTTGTACATTTCGATTGAAAGTTTTTTCTATTTCGAAGGTTTGTACGATGGTATCTTTGTAAATTTGATGTAAGTTTATATGCTTTACGTTAGTGTTATTTACTGAGAAAACACTATTAATGGTTCAATGATAATTTATCCACCCATTGGATTGGAGTTAGATCTTGAACCATAGGGAATACTATAAATTCGAATTATATTTATTGGCAGTTTGTTATTGTTGCCTTTATTAAATTTTGAAGGATGGGGAGGATTGCTATTTAGATAATTTGTATTATTCTTGATTAATTATATAATTTGCATTGTATTTGCTACTTCACACTATCTTTTTAACTTGTTCCCTTCACCCTATTTCCCCACGCAACCCCCCGTCAATATAATTGCTTAAAGTAACTATAAAGAAAACCTGATATATATTATTTAAAATTGTGGATTTCATATAGTTTACATTGAAGGAATCTATATTAAACAGAAGGTCAAGATCTATATAGATACTAAAACAAATAATAATGGTTGTGCCAAGATTGTATTCAATTGCAGGCTCACGCACTGCCTTAAATGCAGTAACACGTAATATTCAATTAAGATCAATGGCTACCACTGGTGCTCCTTTGGTTGGTAAAGTCAGAGCTGTCATTGGTGCTATTGTTGATGTTCAATTCGAACAAGAAAACTTACCTGCTATTTTGAATGCTTTGGAAATTCAAACTCCAAATGGTAAATTGGTTTTGGAAGTCTCTCAACATTTAGGTGAAAACACTGTCAGAACTATTGCGATGGATGGTACTGAAGGTTTGGTCCGTGGTGAAAACGTTATTGACACTGGTGCTCCAATCTCTGTTCCTGTCGGTAGAGAAACTTTAGGTAGAATTATTAATGTCATTGGTGAACCAATTGATGAAAGAGGTCCAATTAACTCCAAGTTGAGAAAGCCAATCCATGCTGAACCTCCTTCCTTTGTTGAACAATCTACTGAAGCTGAAGTTTTGGAAACTGGTATTAAGGTTGTTGATTTGTTAGCTCCTTACGCTAGAGGTGGTAAGATTGGTTTGTTCGGTGGTGCTGGTGTCGGTAAAACTGTCTTTATCCAAGAATTGATTAACAACATCGCTAAGGCTCATGGTGGTTTCTCTGTCTTCACTGGTGTTGGTGAAAGAACCAGAGAAGGTAACGATTTGTACCGTGAAATGAGAGAAACTGGTGTTATTAACCTAGAAGGTGACTCTAAGGTCGCTTTGGTCTTCGGTCAAATGAACGAACCACCTGGTGCCAGAGCTAGAGTTGCTTTGACTGGTTTGACTATTGCTGAATACTTCAGAGATGAAGAAGGTCAAGATGTCTTGTTATTTATTGATAATATTTTCAGATTCACCCAAGCCGGTTCTGAAGTCTCTGCTTTGTTAGGTCGTATCCCATCTGCTGTCGGTTATCAACCAACTTTGGCCACCGATATGGGTTTATTACAAGAAAGAATTACTACTACTAAGAAGGGTTCTGTCACATCTGTTCAAGCCGTTTACGTCCCAGCCGATGATTTAACAGATCCTGCTCCAGCTACTACTTTCGCACATTTGGATGCTACTACTGTCTTGTCCAGAGGTATCTCCGAATTGGGTATCTACCCAGCCGTCGATCCATTGGATTCTAAATCTAGATTGTTGGATGCTGCTGTTGTTGGTCAAGAACATTACGACGTTGCAACTAGAGTCCAAGAAACTTTGCAAGCTTACAAGTCTTTGCAAGATATCATTGCTATTTTGGGTATGGATGAATTATCTGAACAAGATAAGATCACTGTCGAAAGAGCAAGAAAGATTCAAAGATTCTTGTCCCAACCATTTGCTGTCGCCGAAGTTTTCACCGGTATTCCAGGTAAGTTAGTTAGATTAAAGGATACTATCTCTTCTTTCAAGGCTGTCTTAGAAGGTAAATACGATCACTTACCAGAAAATGCCTTCTATATGGTTGGTGGTATTGAGGACGTCGTTGCCAAGGCTGAAAAATTAGCTGCTGAAGCTAAATAGACATTGTGCACCCTTTTTTCATATTCTTTTTGTTAATGATCTGGAATTATCTCTAATTCCAATTTTTATTCTCATTCATAATGTCACTCCAATTTATTTAGGCTATAAAATATAATGAATTCAAGTAAATATCATAGTATCTTATATATATAATTCATTTTTACATTCAACTAATTGTGCCAAATCGACATATAGCATCCTCCAGCCAGAAGCTGTCTCTTGGAGAGATTCGGAAACTACCATTATTGAGTGTTTTTGACAAATCACTGTTATCACGTGATATTGAATAATTCTTATAATATGATTAAAGGAAGTATTATGTTACGCTTAAGCTTAAAATAGCAATGTTTGAAGTGTTTCTGTAAAGATTATGGTTATAGTATATTAATTTAGAAATTTATACTGCAGTATAGCCATGCTGATGCGATCTATTAGGGTGAGCAATCATTTAAGACATTCTTTATTAATACCTTATGTTGGCCTGGGGAAAAGTTTTGTAAGATTTGGTTCTACCTCAACCGCACTGAATTCTGATCTTACAGAGACACAAGCATGTTTTAGATATTCTGAGATATCAAACAAGGCTTATATAAAAATAATTGGTCCAGAGGCTCCTAAATTTTTGAATGGGTTAGTGACTGCTAAACTATTACCTAAATTTGTCAAAAAGAATTTAACGACAATCTCACCAAATTCTGATACCTTAAAAGAACTAGGCAATGGTGAAATAGTTCGATTTGATGAATCTCATGACAATTGGGGAATTTATAATGAAGTTAGTGCAAATGGTCCATATATCTCAAGATTTGGTGTTTACACAGGTCTATTAAATAGTAAAGGGAAGTTGATTACAGATACTATAATATATCCAACACCTTTAATTTTTGATAAAACTCCGGTTGGAGGAAAGAATTACCCCATTTATCTATTGGAGTTTGATAATTCAATTGTCGATGATGTCCTTGAAATTTTTGATATACATAAATTAAACAGTAAGATCAAATATAAAAAATTGAAGGCATCAAACTATAAAGTATGGGATATTTCAATTAAGCTTCCTAAAGTGTCCCAAACGTCTCCAAATCCATGGGTAGAGAACATTCATGAACCAATATCTACTTCAAAGACGTCTGATATTTCGAATCAATTATCTGAAAGTATGATGAGATTTTTATTCCAAGGGGAAGTAATTGACAGTATTTTAGCTTGTTATATAGATAAAAGATTTGAATTATTACAAGATAAAGATAGCAATTCCCCACAATTGCTTCGAATTATCACCAATTCTGATATAAACGACATATCTGAACATTTTAATTTTAATTCATTCCCATTCCCTTTTAAAATCGAAAATGTCAGCCCCAATGAATTTAGAAGTTATAGGTTAAAAAATGGCATAATTGATAGTGTCAGAGATTTTCGTAGCGAAACCATTTGGCCATTGGAATTGAACTTTGATTTCTTCTTAAATAGTGTGAATCCAGATAAGGGATGTTATTTAGGTCAAGAAATTACAACAAGGATGTTTTCAACAGGTATTCTTCGTAAAAGACTAATTCCGGTAAAACTAGAAAATTACCAAAACCTTAAGGATAATGAAGACACTGCCACGAATTATTATGATATAACATTACAAACACCAATCTCAGTAAAGAACGAAGCAACTGAAATAAATAATCCATTCTCTAATCAAGCTTTTTCAAGACGTCAGAGACCAATTGGAACTTTAATATGCAATGAAGGGGAAAATGGTGTGGCGATAATCAGAACAGAGTATCTGAATTCGATATTTAAAAACCAGGGCAATCTGAACAATAATATGTTTATTCGTATAGAAAGTAAAATATCGGATTCAGAAACTAAAACAATTAAAGTTATCCCTAGGAAGCCATTCTGGTATGAAACTTGGGAAGAGAAAAATTAAAATTTAACCATTCTTTCCACCAATTCCACAAATCACACTTATCAAGAACAAATATATTCATATACTTACATAAAAAGAAAAATACATTGTTAAGGTCTGTAATAATGAAAATAGAACTTACTGTCTATTTGGTGTAATGTGTCTTTTGTGACATTTGTAGATTTCCAGTTCAACACGTGAACAATAATTAAAGTGACTATTAACTGCAATTGCATCCGTACATTTTCATACATTTTTTATTTTAGTTTTTTTTTTCTTCGAAAACCCGATGATTAGTTTTTTTGCTTTATTCTTTTACCATCTCATATCAAAGGCCGACAAAATTTGTATTATGCGCATACCATGCGGGTTTTCTCTTGAAAATTGTAAAATTTGTACCGTCTTCTTGAATTGAAAGTAACTAGGAAAGTAACATTTCCTTGACCTTTTGTACGCATCATTATTAGATGTTACTGAACCTAAATCAAACACTCCAAAATCCAATGGTCAAATAAAACACAACTTTTCCAATCATTTCGGCATCATCCTCTCTCTATCTGCCTAAGTGTTTAGATTCGGCCCAAGTCTAGGCAGGTTTCATTCAACAGTTGCTCTGTCTAGATGGGCCCATTTAGAAGGAAGATACCTCCCAAATTTCGGTCTGTCTGTCTAACAATCTCTTTGTAATACAATCTCCCATTAAGCAAATTTGGGAACTTAGTTAACGTCCTTTCCACAAACAACTCAAACAACTCAAACAACCAAACCGTTTTTGATCTTGTTGAAACTTTTTTGATGTCACCCAGCAATCGATGATGGATGGAATAATGAAACTTTTCTCTAATGGGTTTGGTTTGGTTTGGTTTTGGTTACTGAGAATATACTATTAGTTTCTGGTTGTGGCTACAGGAATTGTTTCGTAAGTGTACAGTTTCTTGATAATTGTAAGTATGAATATTGGATTGTTTCTTGTCTTTTACACAGAATGAATAGGATAGCATTGATAGAGATAGAGCAAGTAGTTTGTTAGGATTTTGTTATTCTTGGTGAATGGTCAAAATCTAATTTCAATAATAGATAGGTATTTGAGAATTGATACTGTTGTGTAGATAGTATATAAGGTTCAAAAGCTTTTGCTGATTGTATAAGAGGAAGATAGCTATAGAATTAACAAGGGCAATACCACCGAAGATGTCTGATACTGAAAATCCTGTTCAAGAAGAATTCGAAGTTATTGAAGAATTTACTCCAGTTGAATTAGCTACTGCTATTCCAGAAGAAGTTCAAAGAGCTCAATACGAAATCAAATTGTTCAACAAATGGTCCTTTGAAGATGTTGAAGTTAAAGATGCTTCTTTAGTTGATTACATCCAAATCAGACAACCAATCTTTGTTGCCCACACTGCTGGTAGATACGCCAACAAGAGATTCAGAAAGGCTCAATGTCCAATCGTTGAAAGATTGACCAACTCCTTGATGATGAACGGTAGAAACAACGGTAAGAAGTTGAAGGCTGTTAGAATCATCAAGCACACTTTGGAAATCATCTCTGTCTTGACTGATCAAAACCCATTACAAGTTGTTGTTGATGCTATCACCAACACCGGTCCAAGAGAAGACACTACCAGAGTTGGTGGTGGTGGTGCTGCTAGACGTCAAGCCGTTGATGTTTCTCCATTGAGAAGAATTAACCAAGCTATCTCCTTGTTGACCATTGGTGCTAGAGAAGCTGCTTTCAGAAACATCAAGACTATTGCTGAAACTTTAGCTGAAGAATTGATCAATGCTGCTAAGGGTTCTTCTACTTCTTACGCTATCAAGAAGAAGGATGAATTGGAACGTGTTGCTAAATCTAACCGTTAAGCATTCGTATTATTATATATCCAATTTCAAAAAGCTTTCTTTTATATTTGTACACTTTGTTTACATCTTATATCATTAATATAATATTACGGTCATACCTATTAACTTTTCTCAAGTATTTTTTTTCCATAATATAATATTTATTTCTATACAATACAAGTCTTTATCTTAAAATTAAAGCAAAATCTTGGATCCTAAGGGGATATGTGATATGGAATATTGGAGCAAAATTAAAACAATTGAAACATATAACTATTTAAATGTGTCTGTAAAAATTATAAAAAAAAATATACCTGCTATGTAGAATGTGAAGCATAAATTATAAAATATAGAATAAATTTTGGCATAGTAGAACTTTTGCATGATGAAGACTATCTAATTTTCCTAAGTCATATAAAAAAAATGATACGAATACTCTAAAATACTACATTTTGTTACTTAATTAGATAATGTTCCTAAATATTTAACTCTTTCTATGAAAGTTGTCTCAATAACTTTGAATCAATTTTCAAAAAAAAGAATGCCAAAATTAAGTCTGCTAAAATAACAGCAAAACCGCTGATGATAAAGCATGACCATAATAAACCGTTGCTGGCCAATATACCTGTAAAAATTGGACCAATACAACGAGAGAATGTCTTACCAATATTTACTATACCCATTACTCTTGTTAAATCTGAAGGTCTGATAATATTTGTTAATAGAATTTGTCTTGGTGTGACGTCCATAGCCATTGTAGCAAAAAACAAATTTAAAAACAATAATGATAACGATAAATGAGATTCACAGAATGGAATAAAAATTTCGAAAACGGCAGAAGGTATTTGGACCATTAAAATAGATTTTACAGGACCGAAACGTTTTGTAATAGCAGATGACGGTAATGTTGATGACGCCATAACGAATTGAGTTGTGAAAAACACAGCACCTAATGCAAAAGAACTCATTGAGAATACATTTGAATAATAGTAAACCATCCAGCCATCTGTCATGAAACCCATACCCAATGAATCGATCATAAAGACCAATAATAATTTGTAAAGCACAGATTTTGCTTCCTTCGATAAAGCATTTTTATTTTCATTTGAATGTTCAGTTTCTTCAATTAGCGGAGCCAATTCATCATTTATTATAGCCTCAGTTGAACTTAACTCTTCATGTAGGTGACCGTTTAACTCAGTTTTTTCTGATAATAGTAACATTACAATAACTTTTAAAAATGCAATAAAAGCATATATTAAAAATACTAATTTATAAGCTTGAAGATCATCTTCAACAAAATTACGGCTTTTAATAAAGCTTAAAAATGTACCACAACAAATAGCGCCAAGAGCACCCCCTACAGTACCTACTAGAGAGTGAACTGCATAAACTTCTGGTCTTTTATTATGTGGGGTCAAGTGAGCTATCATTGATTCTTCAATAGATTTGAAAGGACCAACTTCATTACTTGAAGGTGATATAACACCAATGTA
>NW_001834623.1:19764-50266 GCF_000150035.1 Vanderwaltozyma polyspora DSM 70294
AACGCATTAAATAATTGTTAGCGTGGGTATGTTTCGAATTCGTGCTATGATGGTAAAAAGGCACAACTATAGGATAAGCGTCCCTCACCATCTCAGGGAGGAGAGCCAAAACTTTTGTTTGTTTTCTTGGGCGAAAGGGGTTCTCGTTTTTTTATTGGTTGAAGGGGCCACTTTTATTTTGGAGGGTTTTATGCCCAAAGGGGGGAATTAAGCAGGGTTTAACATTTTCTTAAACTAAATCTTAACCCCTAACCTCTTTTCTTATGAGACCGTAATTAAAATTTTCTCTTCCTTAAACTTCGGGATTCCATGTCAAAAATATTGTTCCAATAGGTTTCCCAATTAGGGTAAAGGCTTAACAAAGCCAATCCCTTTATTTGGTATTTTATTGGAAGGCAAAATGGAGTTAAGGCTTGGTTTGTCAAGCCCTAAGCTGCCATCTTTGGAAAACAGACACCCACAACAAATTGACATTTCTGAGGGATTCTTAAATTTTTTCCATACACCCATTTTTCTTTCTTTCTTAAACTAAAAAACAAAATACCCTTCCTCAATTGCAGTTCTAAGGGTAATGACAGTATAGATGGTTAATGGCTGATGATGAGCACACTGGCCTTGTTATTTTCGGGAAGGATCAACTACTAACAGAATGGAGCTTCCAAATTTAATGAAAGAAAACTCATCTCCTTTTATATGGCAGCTGGTCGAGATGAGATCAAAATTTTTTTCTTTTTTTTTCCGAAATGAGTTTAGTTTCCTTTTATTGTGCTTCTTCTCCGCTATTTTCTTCGCACTTTTTTTTCAAAATTCGAAATTCGAAATTCGAAATTCGAAATGGCCCATTCCAGTCGTATACGAACGTTCTTTAACCAATAGCCAGCCAGCCAGCCAGCCAAGTTCTCCCAAGGTCAGACTGCCAAACCACCAGACTACCAACCATCTTTAAAAAGCTTTCAGAAGCATCGATATTGAGTAAATGGCGATGATGATGATGACTGAATTCGAAGGGAAGACAAGATGAATTGGACAGGAGATGAACACACATTTTATAGATCAGTCATAAAAGAATGGGATTCAGGTTAAGGTAAATTTGATTTGGAAGAGATTATGATTGTTTAGTTTGTAGCTGTTATTACCTTCAGTGGTAGTTGTTGGAGTGGTTTGTCTAAAACCTTTGCATTTTAATTCTACTTTTTTTTTTTTTACCTTTGATCGTGTTTAATTAATTGACTAGTGGTTACAGGACATTGAATTGTAAAATAAGCTTTTAATTTGTAGGTTTAGAAAGGCAAGATACTGGCAAGAAGAGTAGTAATTGTATTTTAGGGGTATATATTGAAACTATTATCCATATATGTTTGTGATATATTTCATATATTGATATGAATTCAGATAATGGTATATATGCAATGGATGTCGGTCAATATATTGCAGGGATCGATTCAGAGTACAGTAATAATGGTACCCCAGTGAACAATAGTAATAGAGAGGGCAATAACATTGAAAATGGGGATACTAGTATTGTAGGAACAGTTAGAAGGAAAAAATTTGCTTGTGTGGAGTGTAGACAACAAAAATCAAAATGTGATGCTGTGGAAAGGGCACCTGATCCATGCACCAAATGTTCAAAGAAAGGTTTGCAATGTATTTTGAAAAAAGATTATAGAAGAACTTATAAAAGAGCTCGAAATCAAGCTATCGAACAAAGATTCAAAGAATTAACAAAAACTTTGAGTAATCTAAGTGCTGATGAAATTATGAAAAAAATTGAAGAAGAACAGATGAATTTATTAGATTCAAGAAATTTTACAAAGGATAAAGTTGAAAAATTGAGGTTAGCAAATTTAGATGCTCCAATTCAAGAAGGTCTTGATAAATCTGCTTACTTCAATACAGCTAATACTAATCCAAAAGAACAAGAACAACATGATCAAGAAAGAAAAAATATCATTATAGAATCATATAAAATGACAAAAGATCAATTACAATGTCAGCCAAAATCTTTAGGTGATATTTATATGAGTAGTGAAGAAATTTCAGAATTATTCGAAGAATTTGCTACTAAATACCATCCTTTCCTTCCCGTAGTTGACCTTTCTAAAGGTGCTGAAAGAATATATAATTTGTCACCATGTTTGTTTTGGGTAATACTATTAATTGGTCTACGACGTAAATTCAAATCTGCTGAATTAATGAAAAAATTATCTGAATCAGTAAAATCAATTCTAGCTGAAATTACAATTTCTCCAATTATAAGATATACACCAACCGACAATGAAGAACCTATATTAAACGTTGCATCGGTTTACTCTGTACAAGCGTTCTTATTGTATACTTTTTGGCCCCCACTGACATCTTCATTAAGTGCAGATACATCTTGGAATACAATCGGTACTGCAATGTTCCAAGCTGTTAGAGTAGGTCTTAACGTTGCGGAATTCTCAAAGGAATATGACACTATAAATTCTGAACTGAGAAATGAAAAAGTACGAACATGGATTTCTTGTAATATTGTATCCCAAATAATAGCATCATCATTTGGGTTTCCAGCATATGTTTCATTCGATCATACTGTAATCAATGCAACTCGGACTTCTTTATCTTCAAATACTTCAAACCAGTACATACCAACTGCAATCAAACAAATGGCTGAAATTGCACATTTTGAAAATGAAATCATTACTACTATTAATTCAAATCCATCTGAGACATTTGGTTTAGTAGGTGCAGATGAAAAGCAGTCTCTTCTAAATGTGCTAGGTCAACATTTGAATCAAGTTGAATTAAAACTAAAAGAAAGCAATATAGATGATATAAGGAAATTTCTATTACTTGTGACAAAAGTTCATTTATTGACATATTATTTCACTGACGCAACGATGAGTGATAGTGATTTGGACAATGATAAAAATGCATTGAGTAGTTCACCATTAAACTTTGAGTCCAAACGGGGTTTGGTTAAAACATATAATGCTGCTATTTCTTTGCTATCTCATGCAAATAGAATGTGGCAATATGATGCCATAATTATAAAATACTTTCCTGGTGTATTTGTATTGAATATTTGGCAAGCAGCATGTGTGGTTAGTAAACTCTCCCACTCTTCTTTGTCATCTGTTCTGGATGTTTCGAAAGGCAGAGAAGTTTATCAAAAAGCTGTAATGTTGACATTTAATGCCTCTGTCTTGAAACATGATATGGCATATAGATCTTCAGGTATTATGAGAAGTATTTGGAGTTTATTTTCAAATATGTCAGAAAGATGGAAACAGGAGAATTTACGCGACAATGAACTTATTCAAAAAGACTTTAATTTAGGGCTGATTATTAAATCAAGAATGTCAGTAAGTGTATTCTTTGACTGTCTCTATATTCTAAAGCAAAAATGTGGGATGGCGAAATTGGAAAGAGAAAAGGAACAAAAATCAGAATATTATGATGAGGAAGATGAAGCCCTCTATTCTAAAGCAAAGAAAGGCACTGATAATACTGAGATTTTGAAAAATGGAAATGATAAAAAGCTGCTAGGATTAAAAGATCCTGAAGAAAAAGCAAGAAAAATTATTAGAACCGTTCCATTGGATCCTCACCCTATTAATGCCAGTACTATAAGCAGTGAAGGTGCAATCGGGACACCAAATAGTGATACTGAAGGTTTGTCCTTGAAGCGAATCCTAAATGTCAGATCGCCATATACAGGAAGAGTTAATAACCTACCGGTAAGAGCATCGACAACTTCACCTCAACTTAATAGTTTTAATAACAAAAATAATAATAATGGTGAAGTATCCAATATTGAACAAAAAGGATCGATAACGTCAGCACCAGCAACAGTGACATCAATAGCTCAGGTCCCAATGGATATATTAGACCGTCAAAGAATAAATATAATTGGTGATGTCCCTCCTTTACAGGCAACTGGAGAAACACCCTCTAATGACATAAATACTTTAATAAACCAGAATTCTTCACAAATTTTAAAGGACTCGCCAAATTCCATCATGGGATCTTGGGATAACTGGGAATCAGATCTTGTTTGGAAAGATGTCGACATGTTGATGAATGAATTCGCTTTCTATCCTTCGTTATGAAACTAGTATATATAATCTACTTTGTATATATCTATATATATCTATATATATATATATATATTGGATATCTAATTGTAATTATAATATGTGCATGAAAGTGGCATTTGTGTGTGTATCAGTTCATCTAAGTATGAACCTTACTTATGGTCAGATACATATATTATGGTTTGTTATATGTGCGGTGTAAAGGTGTTGGTATCAAAAGTTTCGAAACCTTAGTTATGAAAAATTCTAATAAGAAGAAGTTGACAGCAGTAGTTTAAGATACTAGATGATTAAGACCTTTAAAGGATTCAAAAGGGAATCATTAAGTGTTTTGATCTTTTGCTATTAGTATTTTCTTAACTTTCAGTTCTTTCCGTTGGAGTTTTCATTGTATAGTAGTGATTATATTGTCCAGAATAATAGAAGGTCAGTGTTTGTTAAGATCCTGGGAAGCATTTTAGTTAAATTAAAAGGATGACAGATTTTCAAGATAGAGAGCCAACCATTATTATCAATGGTAATTTGGATGTTGAGGAGGATGTTGTATATGAGCATGACGTAGAAATGGAACTAGATTCTGCTGTTCAAGAAGAAGAGGAAGAAGAAGAGAAGCCAAAGAAGAAAGTTATGTTTACTGGTGTTGATGAAGAAGCTGATGAAGAACAAAGAAAACGTGAATTCGAAGAAGGTGGTGGTTTACCTGAACAACCTGAAAACCCTGATTTTACAAAATTGAATCCATTGTCTGCTGATATTATTAATAGACAAGCTACAATTAACATTGGTACTATTGGTCATGTTGCTCACGGTAAGTCTACTGTTGTTAGAGCCATTTCTGGTGTTCAAACTGTTCGTTTCAAAGATGAATTGGAACGTAATATTACTATTAAGCTGGGTTATGCTAATGCAAAAATATATAAATGTCAAAATCCAGAATGTCCAGAACCAGACTGTTACAGATCATTCAAATCTGACAAAGAAATTCATCCAAAATGTCAAAGACCAGGCTGTGATGGTCGTTACGAATTAGTTCGTCATGTCTCTTTCGTTGATTGTCCAGGTCACGATATTTTAATGAGTACTATGTTGTCTGGTGCTGCTGTCATGGATGCTGCTTTGTTATTAATTGCCGGTAATGAATCTTGTCCTCAACCTCAAACTTCTGAACATTTGGCTGCTATTGAAATTATGAAATTGAAACATGTTATTATTTTACAAAACAAAGTCGATTTAATGAGAGAAGAAAGTGCATTGGAACACGAAAAATCTATTTTGAAGTTTATCAGAGGTACTATTGCTGATGGTGCTCCAATTGTTCCAATCTCTGCTCAATTGAAATACAACATCGATGCAGTCAATGAATTTATTGTTAAGACAATTCCAGTCCCACCAAGAGATTTCATGATCTCTCCACGTTTGATCGTTATTCGTTCATTTGATGTTAACAAGCCTGGTACTGAAATTGATGGTTTAAAGGGTGGTGTTGCTGGTGGTTCTATCTTGAACGGTGTCTTCAAATTAGGCGATGAAATCGAAATTAGACCTGGTATTGTCACTAAGGATGATAAAGGTAAAATTCAATGTAAGCCAATTTTCTCTAACATTGTATCTTTATTTGCTGAACAAAATGATTTAAAATTCGCAGTCCCTGGTGGTTTGATTGGTGTTGGTACTAAAGTTGATCCAACATTATGTAGAGCAGATCGTTTAGTTGGTCAAGTGGTTGGTGCTAAAGGTCATCTACCTAGTATTTACACAGATATTGAAATTAATTATTTCTTATTGCGTCGTTTGTTAGGTGTCAAAACAGATGGTCAAAAGCAGGCTAAAGTTAGAAAATTGGAACTAAATGAAGTGCTGATGGTTAATATTGGTTCGACTGCCACAGGTGCTCGTGTTGTCGCTGTTAAAGCGGATATGGCTAGATTACAATTAACATCCCCAGCTTGTACAGAAGTTAATGAAAAGATTGCTTTATCTAGACGTATAGAGAAGCATTGGCGTTTAATTGGTTGGGCTACAATTAAAAAGGGTACCACGTTGGAACCAATTGCTTAAGTTTATCAAATGTCGTGTATAAATTACTAAGTGCGTAAAATAGAATAAAATAAAATAAAATAGAATATAACAAAACAAAAAGAATAATATAATACAGTATAATATAATATTACAACTTAATCGAGATTGTTGATAAATAGATATATATTAACATTAGACATTGTATATAATAACAATTATTATCTCTATATTGTCCAATAAATGAGAATTAATCTAGATGACATAGCAAATATTATTCATAACTGAGTCCATGAATAATACAATGAAGATTTAGGTATTGTTTTCCTTAATTCATGCAAGGTAACTTGTGACTGGAAAATTCTTAGATCAAATGGTATAGTAGATCCATGGAATTGATAATTACTTGCGTAGAATACGGCGATTGCAGTTTCTCTAAGACCTAGATCACCTTTCTCAGTTAGAAAGTTTAATGAGATAAGTGACTCCCATACATTTTTTAGGTCATTTTTGCTCCAAATCTTTGTAGTGTTATCAAAATTGATGGTTTTACCATTTGCCGCTGAAGGTGCTAGCGTTGGGATTTTGGCATTTAAAATTTTAATCATATCGACGTATTCAGCATAAGCTAAATTAAAATTAAATGTCTCATCTCTTGATCTTAAACTAACTCTTGCAATTGAAATTAAGAATGCTAGTTCTAGATCTGATAATGAACTTATTTTCTTTACCAACGAATCATCCATTTGATTCATATCATATCTGTTTAATACATTATAACTTTTAAAGTATTCACATAAGGAAGAAAATGATGTTGCTCTAAAAATGGTTGGTACTAGAGAGTGTCTTAAATGTACAATGGAATTATATAATTCGTAGTCTTTTTTGACTAGTTTTGACAGAGGTGAGGATCCATTTTTTAACTCGCCAGATATAAATGTATTCCATTGCTGTGAATATTCGAAAGCATTTAACTTATGTACTTTTAATAATTCTTCTGTAGTATCTGTGAATTGTTGTAAACTTTCTATCTGTGGCATATATAATATTCTTTGGGAAAATCTTGACTTTACTCTTTTTTCAAAGTATTCTAATATGTTTAACTTTGTTGTACAACCAAATATACAAACTGGGACCCTAGAATGTTCAACCATATCAAATAAGTTATATAATAAAGTTTGTCTTACAGGACCAGCAAATGTATCGATTTCATCGAAGATGAAGACGACAGTTATTTTAGTATTGGAGCTATGTTTTGACGATTTTGAAGTATCTAGAACTCTCAAAATTTTTTCGAAAACTTCAGTTAATGAACCGCTACTAATTGTAGCTTCTTCTTCTTCTTCTGACTTTTTTTTATCTTTCTTTCTACCATGAATTTTATATAATTGATTCTCTAATTGAGTAGCAATACCTTTGATTGCAGTTGATTCAGAATGAATAAACCCATTTAATTTAATCGTTATAAATTGTTGTTTATAGTTTTCCGACAATTTTTTTATCTGGTGATTTAATAGAAAACTTTTATAACTTTTTCTTGGTCCTATAAGTATGCATGAGTGTGATTCTTTTTGAATTATTGATTGTTTTAATATTCTATCAATTTCAGATTCAGTATCTTTTAAATATGTAAAAATATGTGTATCTGGTAGAGGTAATGTATGATATATTTGCTTTAATAAATATTCCTTCAATTTCATAAAGTCAGATTCTACATTCGCATGTGTATTTGAAATCAAACTTGAAGGGCTAGATTCCATATCCTTTTTCGTAGTTGCCTCATTTTCTTGATCCATGTTATTTGTTGTCACCTTGCTCTTTTTTAAATTATTTGAAATATCACCATCTTTATTATCATAATCTGTGTCCTCTGAATTACGTTTGATCGGTATCAGACTAATGTTTTTCAAAATATTAGATTGTTCATGATCGACTTTTATATCATCGATGATCTTATTCGAATCAACTTTTCCCTTGGACTTCCTTAATGGACCAAACTCAGAATCAACCTTATCCATCTTCCTTTTAATTAGTCAATACAATAATTATTGTTTAATTCGAATAGAGATCCAAAGATACCATGTAATATCCCAAAATATAAGTAGAAGATGTGAAATTATTAGTTGTCTACCGCAGCAGTACAAAATTGGCAGACACTTTATGAATTGATTTTAAAATACTCGATCAGACTCAATTCGATGATAACTAGATTCGATGCACTGTTGTTAGATGAAATGAATCTTCTCAATTGTAGCTCTCGATTCCCGATTTCAAATGATAAATACATATTGCTACTTCAGTTTGGCAGCAGTTAAGTTAAGTTAAGTTTAAAACTCTAAAGAAAAATATGTGTATCACGTGATTTGTTATATATTCAAATAGCATCGCTATAAGGAATACATATCTAATACAGCATATAACAGGAGAATTCAACAGCTAAAGGTTTAATGATGGTATTTGGTATCTCTTCAACTAGGATGCTCACTTCATGCATCCTGTAGTAATATATCACTGCTAATTATTTAATTAAATTGATACCATTTCTTTAATATCTTTTTTGCTTGGTTATGGATTCTATCCAATAATGGCGATTCTCATGAACTCATTGCAATTACTACATTACCACAATTGGAAATTCATGTGAATATAAAGTACTCTCCATTTTTTATATTTCTTCTTTTTAGTCCTCCCCATCATTCAATATCACTTTGATGACCAAAATATATCTTGTAAAGACTTACAAAGCTAATCTACAGTCAGTCTTGAATATAAATGCAACTATCAAATCATTAATAAATTCCAAAACACAACAACACATTTCCCAAACCCACTCAGGGCCTTGACACATTGATTTTGGTTGTATAGATTGTGTTTGTTAATCTTTCTTGATCCTGTTAAATAACTTTCAAATGAAGTTATAAAGCTGATTTTATATAGCTTTAAAAAGAACGATTGGGCGGCTAACTATAATCTTTTAACAACCATTTGATTATAAAAAGAAGCAAAACAAAAGAGAGGAAATTAATGTAACTAGTTCCTCCTAATTTGTTGGAATTCACAAATATTTTGACCTCGTTGAGGATTCAATGTTATTGAAACAAGATCGTCAGTTTGACAATGGATATTTAAGAGATATATCTGTTGGAGAGATGAGAAGATATACATATACTTTAAATAAAAGGCCCTTTTAAATAGTATATGATTGGAAAATGGTAATTAATGTTGAATGTGTAGGATACACATGTTGTATATTTTGTTGTCGACTGTACTTTGGCTATTATTTTAGAGTCAACTATTATCTGGAACCTTACTTATAAGTCTATATATTAAGGAATTATCAGTAAACAAGTTCAAACTACATTTGATTTGATTTAGTAGGTTACGGAAAGATATTATATTATGATTTGAGTATGCAATGTTGGTTTAGCTCACTGCAATGAGCGAAGGATTATAATATTATGGATTGTGTTTGCCAGAGAATTGAGACGGTAGTATAACTGTGAAAAGGCATTCCCAGATATATATATGTTATGTATATATCCCGTGGTTTGTATCCATAAGGTTAATAATGGAATATTTATAGATGTTCTCTTAATATATCTTAATTCTGGTTAAAATTCTCTAAATTGGCTATATCACAGAAAAGGTATATTGAAATATTCATTTAATCGATGCCCGAACAAAAACTATATGAAATGTAATTTTAATGATTAAAAGTTGTAAATACCTTAAAATGCAGTACCAATTAGAATGATAAAGACGCTATAAGTATGGTGTTTACTTGTGTAGTTCAAGTTATTGCCTTCCAAGTTATTGAGATCATTGGTAAAAAAACATTGTACTTAAGTGAGAGTTCATCTCTATATGGATCACTTAGTTTTTTAGATTGATATATTGGACAGGGTCTGGTAAGAAACTGACATACATTGAGATGAATATATTAACAAGTCCAGATAATATAAATGACTTTAATGTGGAGAAATTTGTTGAGAAAAGATGGTTATCTGATATAAGGGAATTGGATTTAGAAACGAATAAGTGGGAAATATTGAAAAGTCCATCTTTTAAAAATAAAAAGAAGTTGTTTGAAAATATATATCCACATTTCGATTTTATAGAAAAGAGAGATGGTAGAATACCTCGATTCTGTTTACGTATGAGAGTCACGAAGAGCAAGACAAAACACCAAGAATTACTAAATGGATTGAGGACTAGAATAGGTAAAACAGAACCTGAATATTATTCAAAAAACAAGGCCAGGGTGTCTGATATTTTTGGCTTACAAAGGGACTCTGAAACATTGGATGACTCAGAAATTGATATGCTCATGCAAAGAAAAAGTAGACCCATAGAAGAAGAACTACTAGGTCAAAATCAAGAAGATAAAAAGATTGAAAGCGGTCCATACTCTCCTTTAATGGAAACAGATGATGAAAGTTTTGAGGAAGATACAGAACAAGAATTAGATGGTTTTAAAGAAACTTACTTACTAGTATCGGAGAATTCTATATTTGAAGTAGGAAGTTTAAAAATGCAACTTTTTAAGTATGGCATCAATGACTGTAAAATATATGAAAACGCATTTGATCAAAACCTAAATAATGGTATATTAGTATTGGAAAATAATGGCATTTTACTAAATTTGATTCCTAATTCAGACGATCTGAGTAAATTAATATTATTACAATATTGGACATTAGGTAATGGCTGTTTGAGTAATTCTAAATGGACTTTGGTTTTGAATGATTTCGATAATTCACAATTCATTGCCGTGAATAAGGAATTAGGGAAACTAAAATTCTTCCAATTCAAAAATGAATTAAATTTTCAATTGGTGAATAACTTGGATTTGGAGAATACAAAAATAATAGATTGTGTATTTTTACAAAATATTACACTGCACTCAGAGAAAAAACATTACATAGTATTCGCACCAATGATTCGATTTGGGAGAATAGCTTATATTTGCATAGAGTGGGATAGTTCAGAACCAAAATCGAAATCTGTTCATCAATTAACGTTACTGAATACTAACGAACCTCTCAAATGTATCCCAATTGGATCTAATAATGTATTGGTCTATTCGGTTGATTCAATCTCTTTAGTGTCTGCAAATCAGATTATGTCAGGTGAAACTTCCTTTGAGAATTTTAGATATAAGCAGCTACGTGGCTTGAAATCATTCTTTCAAGCGCCACTCTTAGTAAATAAATTGAAAATTATTGATGAATCAAGATTTGAGAATGCAGAATACTGTACATTGATGTTTACTGGATCAGGAAACATATGCATGGCTGTCATGTTTCCCGATAACTTAGTCAAGTTCTTTTACTTAACAAAATTTAAAGGGCTTCTAAATGTTTGTCCAGTTAAATCAGAAATCAATTTAAATCCAGAATCCAATTTTTATGAAATTATTGTCATTAGTTTTGGTCGCACTTTGACTTTAACCGTTGATTTGTCACAGTTGTATGAACTAACGGAACAAAAATTAAATAGATCGAATATGTCACTAAATGGTATAGTGAAAAAACACACTTTGGATAGCTCTAGTGAATTAAATACAGATTTATTATGTGTTCCCTCTAGATCAAATTTTAAGTGTTCTGAATTATGGTTAACCTCTTCAATGGCAATTTCCAACTTGAGTATGAGAACTGGAATAAGGAAAGTCCATACTCATTTTAAGCTCCATCAATTCCAAATATTTAATCGATTCTTTGTAATCAATCATAATAATATTCCCGATGATTTTAAAGATAAAATATTTGATAGCATTACCAGTTTGGAATATAAAAAAAGTTGCTTAATAGTAGCAACTGATTCTATTTCTGTTTCAAGAGCATATATATTAGAGATTTCTAATGAAAGGCCTCAGTTGATAGATATGGATGATCTTCTATGTGAAACGAGTTGTGGAACTCTAGCATTTTATTTCACTAAAGCTAGAATGGTTCAAATTTCTACAAAAGCAGTGTATGTTGATTCCTTAGATGAAGATGATTTGACGAAAAAATCGTTTTCCCCATCATGGGAATTAGAAGGAACAACTTATTGGGGAAATGAATGTATTGTTTGGAATAAGGAGAAGGATCAAGTTTGGCATATCGATGATATTGAAGAGTTAGGAGATAAAAGTGAATTTAAGGAGTTTGCCAATTTAAAAAATTTTACTAAAGCAGTTTTCCAGGATTTTGTACTTTTATCAGAGAAGTCTATCGCATTGAAAATAAATGATCATTTGTGTATAGTGCGATCAAAAAACCTTGAGGAGATTAAAAATAATAAAAATGAAGATTTTTTTAAGGTATTAAGTGAGGATGGCACTAGATTTGTGCAATTGGAATATAATAAAATTTCTTATCTCATAGACGGACCTAAAGTCATTTATTTTAAGGATAATGATAGCATCGTAGTGTCGACCAATTTAAAATCAGATTTCACTTATACCTGGAAAGGACACGGATTTGGAGTCAGTAAGATTCGAAAAGTTAGTAAGAATAACTATCTGATTTTTTCATCTTCTAGAATTGCAGTAGTATATCTTGAAAATGAAGAAAATTCATACCATTACGAATTAAAAGTTCCTTATTCAGGTAAGTTTAATCCAATATTAGACATAAGAGTCGATGATTCATCAAAAATGTTCTATGTTCTTTTTGCTGACGGACTTCACGTTTTAGATCCAGCATATTTTACCTTTAATTTGTCCAATTTTTTATTAAAATCTACAAGAAGCTTACTAAAGAAATTTATTTATGTGGAAAAAATGAACAGATTGATCGTTACAAATATCCAATCCAATGAGTGGGATTGTGTGAAGCTTGCAGACGGTAAAAGTGTATCTTTAGATGCTACGGTATTGATGAATATAGGTGGTTCAAAACTTACCAATGTATTGGAATTGCCTTCTCAAAAAGGTTCGAACACCATTTTGCTTCTCGTTAGTTTTGAGTCTGCAATAAAATTAGTTAAACTCGATCCAAGGCGTGGTGGGATTGATATAACGGAGCTGAACTGTTACAGTTTTGATCTAAAAATCAATAACAAGATAATTGTAAAACCAAATGGAAATATTTATATTTTTGCCAATGGCTCATTTCCAAGTTATGATAGGAATATTTCTAATGATCCTTCAACTGTTGTAATGGATAAACTTTATTGTTTCAATGTTGTGGGTGAACAGTTTGTTCCTATGAAGACATTGGAATTCAATGGTAGTAGTTTGGTAACTGATTTTGATGTGTGTGGTGAAAATATTATATTTACTACGAGTAAGTGGAATAAGTTGTATGGCTTTAGAAATTTTAGTAAAAGCTGTGCCTCTGGAGAGTTGGAGTTACTTGAATTTATAATACCTCTGAGCTCATATATTATTAAAATAAAATCAATTGATGAAAATTGTTTTGTTGTTGCTACGAGGTGTGAAGGTAGATCTGAACATGTGTCGGAACTTCTATTTTTTGATACAACTATCTTTACAGATGTGACACCTAAGGAAGATTTATCGCTATACAATGTTCAAAGAGAAGATCGTCAGCATATATTTGATGCGCCAGATAAACGCATTTCGAATGAGGATGCTTCTTATGTAGGTTATGAGAGTGGTGATAATCCCATTAATAATGACAATGGTTATCCAATAGATCTTTTTTCCGAAGAGCCGTATTTCACTGACGATGAAATTGATTGGGAAGGATATGATTACATTTCAGGAGGAGTGAGAAATACGGGAGTATCATCAAGAATTACTGAGGACAATAGGCCCGATACTAGTTCATCATATCCTTTTTCATATGTTGAAGAGCTTGAGACCCCTAGTTTGAGCACTAATTTGTGGAATCAAGTAGATAAGCTGCATTTCGAAAAAATATTAAAAGACAGGAAATATAAGCAATTTGAGGACAAAATCCTTAAGGGTAAAGACTATTATATGGTAGTTCCGATAGAGAAATTAGTCAAAAACCTTACTTATGACAAGAATGACGGGAACTTGTACGTTTTAACGCAAGATCAAACGGTTTTCCAATTCCAAAAAAACTGTCAGGCTACGAACTCAACGGTAAAGAAATACTACATACCTTCATTTAAACATAATTTCTTCAGGAATCAAATCACAGAGTCTGGTTATTGGCCAGTTTCCAATCAAGGAAGTTTCGAAAAGGATTCAGTGAACTATACTCTCTAAAATGATTTTATGAAGTTAATAGCATTAATAAAATATCATACAGACATTATTTAGATCATTATAATTATTACGAGATTAAACGAAAAACTGTTAACAACTAACAGTGCGTAATCTCAAGAGACTGTAATCCCCACAGAGGTCAATCCATTCATTCCATTATATAACTAAATACATGATCAGCATGATTATCATCACGTGATTTACCCGGATTTCGTGATTTTTCAATTTTCAACGTTTTGTTATATCGGGAGAGGGGGAAATATCACATTGAAGCAACAAGGAAATAATAACAATCAACAGTGATAATAACAATAGTAATAATAATGATATTTATAGATGAATGGTTGTAATTTATATAAAAGTAGTACTTGTTAATTGATCTAAGGTATTTATTCTGATTATTTTATATTGATTGTTTGTTTTATCCTCTTTTTTATTATTCTTTTCTCTCTCGATTGGCTAATTACTGCAAGGATTCTAATTTTACAAATTTTAACTTTTGTCTGTTTGGAAATCAAAGAAAGGGAATCAACCAAGAGATTATTGAAATTTTACTGATATACTTTTATTCTGTTTGGTTTTAGCTATTCGATTCTATTAAAATATACTATATTCTCTTTTTAATCTGTTGCTATATCTTTGGAAGTTGTGTTTAATTTGTTCATTATCGTTAAATCACAATCCCGAGTCGAGCTTTACTGTTTCAAAGATAAATAAATATACAAGGATCAAATAAAAAAAGAAAATTAAAATTTGTTTTGAGACCAATTACATATATTGCTGTACTGGACAAGGTTTCGAATTTGCATATTTATAATACTAATAATCATAATAATATTTCATAATAATCATACTATTTTTTTTGCCCATAAGAAATCATAATTTTTCATAATAAATAATAATAATAATGTCTCAACAAGTATCAAGTGTTAGAAGAAAGTTAGTTATTGTTGGTGACGGTGCCTGTGGTAAAACTTGTTTGTTGATTGTCTTTTCTAAGGGACAATTTCCAGAAGTTTATGTACCAACAGTTTTTGAAAATTATGTTGCCGATGTTGAAGTTGATGGTCGTCGTGTTGAATTAGCCCTTTGGGATACTGCAGGTCAAGAAGATTATGATAGACTAAGGCCTTTGTCATATCCGGATTCAAACGTTGTTTTAATTTGTTTCTCAATTGATTTACCAGATTCTTTGGAAAATGTTCAAGAAAAATGGATTGCAGAAGTTTTACATTTCTGTCAAGGTGTTCCAATTATTCTTGTTGGTTGTAAAGTTGATTTGAGAAATGATCCAAACACCATCAATGCATTGAGAGAAGCTGGTCAACAACCTGTTGCTACTTCCGAAGGTCAAGACGTTGCTGACCAAATTGGTGCCACCGGTTACTTTGAATGTTCAGCAAAGACTGGTTATGGTGTTAGAGAAGTATTTGAAGCCGCTACTAGAGCTTCTTTAATGGGAAAATCAAAGGAAAATGGTAAAGCTAAGAAGAATTCTTCAGATAAGAAGAAGAAGAGAAAGTGTACCGTCCTATGAAATGATTAAATTTTTGGTTTGAGTCCGTTTATTATTTGTTTAGTAAGAAAATTCCAAACTAATTGTTCTATCATCTGTATTTATTTGCAATCCAGATTACGTTAATATGGTAACTATTTGCAATCCCAACCCTTTCTCAAATGAAACCCTTTAAACTGAAATTATGTAGAATAAACTTTTGTATATTTAATTTATAATAAGTCATTCTGAAGCTTTTGTTAAAATATTGCTTGCAATCGTTAAGATCAAAATCATTATCTTGATTCTAGAACTTAGGGGATGGTGTCAGATTCTAAGTTTAGTGATAATGCTTAATAATGATCTAATCTTGTAAATAGATTCCTTTCATCAGGAGTTTAAATTTTGGTTGTATGTGAATTTTGCCTTTGTCTCTAGGAAGAGTACTCAGCTAAGAGTTTAAAAAGTTTACCTTACAAGATTGATTTTAAGAAGCGTAATGTTGTTCTTGTATGTCGGCTCTTTGTATTAAGAGAATGAGAGTTATATTAAGGATCAAAATTGAAAACATTGGTAAACCCTTAATATGTTTTAATTGATTAGGAATCCTCTTTCCTTCAAGTAACTTTTACTGCTTTTTTCTTGGAAGCTTAAACTAAATATCAATAAAAAAAAAGTCTATAAAGTTCTACTATTTTGGTCCAAAAATTTGGTAAATTTACTTGTTTCATGAATACCACATTCGGTTTTTGCTTTACCCTTCCATCTACCTGATCTTTCATCTTCACCAGCTTGAACCGGTGCTGTTGAATGGTAATCACCGATAGATCTATAACCCAAATCTACCAATTCATTATATGGGACATTGTTATCATCGATATATTTCTTAATGTCATTGAAATCCCAATTAACTAGTGGATTAATTTTCAATACTTTATTTATCTTGTCAATTTCGATGTATGGCAGCGAACTACGAGAACCACCTTGAGATCTCCTGCGACCTGTCAGCACCACGGCTACATGTAACTCTTCATAAGCTCTATGAGCAGGTTCTACTTTAACCAAGAAATCGTATTTCTCATCATCAGCCTCCCATAAGAAATCGCCATGTTTTTTAACAAAATCTTGAGAAGTTTCACAATCCTTTGGTTTAAAAATATTCACAGACTGACCATACTTTGCATAATACTTATCTTCAACTTTTTGAACCAAATCCAAAGTTTGAGGGAAATGGTACAAGGTATCTATAAAGATTAATCCTACCATCTTGTTTCCATTATATTTGGTCAATGAAGAGAGCATGTCAGTAATTGCCAAACCTGTTAGTCCAAACGCAGTTGTTTGAAACAATCCTGGAAACGTGACCAAAGCCCATTTCAAAATCTCCAAAGGAGATTCCAATTCCTTGAGAGCTCGATTCCAATGATCAATCTGTCTTTGGTTAACTACCATGCCATTATTCAACTCATACGCATCACAATTATCAGTAGTCATTGCTCAAACACACTAATTTTCCATTAAGTCGTTCCTCTGCTTCAAAATTAAGAGACTCTTGAAACCTTAAATTCCAACAGAAAATAGATCAAAAGCCCTGCCCCCCTGATCAACAAAAAATATAAACGAATACCAATTAAAATCGATCCTAACTTACATTACAACACTCCTAAACCAGACGTTTATTTTGTCGAATCAGTATCCTTACTTATATATCAATCCTCTAACGTCGTTTGATGCATTATTTAAATTGCATCATCATCACTCCACGTGAGATGGTCTAGAGACAAGTAAACCCCCAAATCAAACACCAGAACCAACTAACATTTGATATATAAACTGACCCATCAACTAGATCAACATTCCACCACTCCAATTGACCTTATTTAACCATTTAATCATAACTTTGTTCTTACCATCGACTTATTCTTTTTCTCTTAATATCATATCTCATTGATATCTTTAATTGATATCTGGATAATTTTCCATTTCCTATTTAAAAGTTCGATGCTATTTTAACACTTTTTGGATCGAAAAGTGATGTAAACTAACGACAAAAGAGGTATTAGATCGATTCATTTTGGATTCTAGAGTGCGTGTGTGTGTTTTGATTGATTTCTGTGTTTAGTTTATATTTGGTTTGGTTTTGTTTCAAGTTATTTGAAGGAGAATTTTGGAAATTTGGAATATTTTTTGATTCGTTGTTGAAAATGGTGGATGAAAGTATACTACAAGATGAATTGGCAAAGACTGAGCAACAGGTTGCTTCCATAATTGAGTCGTTCATTGAATTAGGTGTATCTGTTTATGATTTCCCTGGGACTCCAGAGGCTTCCCAAGGGATGGTGACTAATTTGAGAAGAAATGTTGATAGGTTAAAAAAATTAAATCAAAATAGTAATAGAGTTGACACACAGCTGCAGAATGTCGATATTCCGCTGGAGGTGGTGCAGTATATTGAAGATGGTAGAAATCCAGATATCTATACAAGAGAGTTTGTTGAAGCAATTAGGCGATCAAATCAATACCAAAGGGCTAAAATGCATGGTTTAAAGCAATTGAGGGACTCTTTGGCTGAAAAGATTGTAGAGGAGTTCCCAGATTTATCAGATACTGTGCAAGATATAGTGCGTAGGACTGACCCACCAGTTTAGCCTAGGTGATGGAGGAATATAGACTGTGTTATAGAATAGGCTAACTATATTATGACAGAATGGATAATGTGAACTGACTAGATTGGTTTATGGGGCGTTTAGATTGTTTTGTTTCTCGACTTATATACAGCTATAGAACTAGATAAACGATGTATAATTTAATGACTAAGACAAAAGTTGGAATTAGAGACTTACTGCTGTCGATTGGCGAAACTGGATAAGGCAAGTTGCATGTACTTATGTGAGTGTGTGAGTGTGTGAGTGTGTGAGTGTTTGTGTGCCTTTTAAGTATTCAAAAAAAATTAATAGTATATGGAAAAATAAATGGTCCCTAGCGGGATCGAACCGCTGATCTTGGCGTTATTAGCACCACGCCTTAACCAACTGGGCCAAGGGACCTTTTTATTTGTTGAAATTTGAAAATAATGAGACAACCATATTTTTAATACAGAGGAACGTGATAATCACATGATATGATTTTTAAATTACTTGAAATAAAAGGGAAAGAATATATGTAGCCCTTTATTTTCCCTGTCATTGACTAAATATCAGTATTGTTGAAGTAATAGTGATCTACTGCACCCCAAAGATACTGGCATATGCGACGAATGACAGTTTGTTCTTCCACCAAAATCAAAAAAGCCTTCTCCCAACCTGTTCAGTAACTGTAAAGCTACGCAAGCACACCTGCACACATCAAGTAAAAACCCTAATACTGAAGTCTCTCATTTATAGTCCCAAAAGGAATATTAAAGTTGCACCAGTACCAATAGTTCTTTGACTATCGGATTCGTCTCGTTTAAAAGACATCTTCTCTTTTGGATTCCCTCAGACTTCAAGTAAACTAGTCTCTTCTTTGACAAACACAAATTGTAACTCAACTCCACCATCTTCTCCCTCCTCAAATCGAGTTTACACTGTGTTCCATCCATGTTATACCCTTGATGCCAGCAACTTCAACAATTCATAAATACTTTAATCTCTTACATGATTAAGTGGTAGCGCTGCGCATATGCCCACTCTTTAATATCAACAATTTGGCGATTTAATCTTAAATTGGACAAAGAGAGAGCAAGACCATATACATTTTTAAAAAGTTAATTGTATAATAAGAAGAGTAACATTTCATGACAATACAGAAGAGCAATTGAATTTAAGACGTAATTCTAGGATAGGTGTCAGGCTATGTTTATCTAGTTGTCGTTATGTTGATTGATTATCCTCCCACCATTAATTTTATTAATTTTAATCAGACCGGTTCTTGTATTTCCATTGCTACTGATGATGGATTTAGTATTTATAATTGTGATCCCTTTGGTAAATTTTATTCTCAAAAGAAGTTGTTTCAGAAAGATGTGTCGGCATCAGATTCTGTAAATGTTACTTTGAATAATGATGGGAAAGGTGATAGTTATTCTATAGTAGAGATGTTATTTTCTACATCCCTTTTAGCAGTTGTTGGGTTGGGGGATCAACCTGCATTATCTCAAAGAAGACTAACTATGATCAATACAAAGACGTATTCAATTATATGTGAAGTTACGTTTCCGTCTGCTATTCTTTCTGTTAAAATGAATAAGTCCAGGTTAGTCGTTTTATTGAGGGATCAAATTTATATCTACGATATCAATAATATGAGGTTATTACATACTATTGAAACTACATCAAATAAATTGGGAATTATTTCGATATCGTCTTCTCCTTCTCCTGACCATAACATGTATCTGGCATATCCTTCACCTCCAAAATTCATCAACTCAGACATAAAATCGAATTTGACCACTAATAATATTTCCATTGCATCGAGCTCATCGTCTCAAGTTGAGCCGCCTTTAAATCCACAACAGAGGTCTAATTTTAGTGGGAACACGCTGGAGACTATCCAAGATGGGAAAAGCTACGATGGTAGCAATAACAGTAATAACGGTAACAATAATAATAATAATAATAATAATAATAATAATAATAATAATAATAATAATAATAATAATAATAATAATAATAATAGCAATAATGAAGAAAATTCTAATTCTAAATCATTTCAACAAACAGGCATAACCGGAAGTAGCAATAGCACCATAATGAAGAATGGTGATGTGATACTTTTCGATTTACAAACATTGCAACCTACAATGGTTATTGAAGCTCATAAAGGTCCCATTGCAGCTTTGACATTGAGTTTTGATGGTTCTCTTTTGGCAACAGCTTCCGAAAAAGGTACTATAATAAGAGTCTTCAATGTCGAAACCGGTGCTAAAATATATCAATTCAGAAGAGGTACTTATCCAACAGAAGTTTACTCATTAGCCTTTAGCAAAGATAACCAGTTTTTAGCGGCTACATCTTCAAGCAAAACTGTTCATATTTTTAAATTGGGGAAAATTATGGAAACTAGCAGTGATGATAATAATAATAACACAGATGATGATTCTTTAAATGCTGGCAATATAGATTCTGAAATTGTAACCAATCTATCATCAGAAAGCCTTACGGAGTCTCAATCTAAAGATCCGCATGTAGATACATCAAGAAGTACAGTGGGTCGTATGATCAGAAAATCGTCTCAACAATTATCTAGACAAGCAGCAAAAAAATTAGGCCAAATTTTCCCACTAAAAGTGGCATCTATCTTAGAATCTTCAAGGCATTTTGCAAGTTTCAAATTACCTACTACAGGTTCAGGCGGTGGTAATTCTACGGGTGCTGGTGGTCAGATAAAAAGCATATCGTGTTTTGGTGAAGAAATCGAATTAGATTCATCTGAATATCCTGAACTATTTAACCAAGGTCAAGATACCACGTCCAACATATCACAGTCTAAAAATCCTAAACTCATGAAGATGCAACCAATTAGAATCGTGTCCTCGGACGGTAATTATTACAACTACATTCTAGATCCAGAAAGAGGTGGTGACTGTTTATTATTGTCGCAATATTCAATCCTAACGAACTGAAAAATTATAGTGGTTGAAGCAAACAATTAAAGTAATATATATAGATATAAATATATAAATATATGCATCATCTTCAGTTTAAAATATATTTGAATATATCCTATTTTATCTGTAAGCTAAAATGTGCTTTGAATCAAAAAAAAAAATAAAAAAAAATTAACAATATTCAAGAAAACTTCATGAAATATTAACTTCTCAAGACAATCCAAAATGTCTTAAAAACCTATATCTTCATACTATTAATTATTGACAATAACTCCCCAATTATCAAACTGGATTAGTATCTAATTATCGACTCCTTTTTAAAATCTAATCGAAATTAAACCTTTTATCTTAAGACTCGGTGATATTTTTTTAATGCATATCTCTATAAGCTTTTGATATCGGTATAAAATTGAATAAAACAGCAATCATGATAAATAATGTGGGGGAAGATAAAGGAGTTTTGATATATAAATGATAATTGATTAAGTATTTGAAACTTTCTCTTATTTCCAACAGTCACAGTTCTATATCTTTAGTCTATATCTGTGATTGCAATACTGTTTTTGTTTGAAAAGCATTGGGTGTTTTGAGATAAGCATCTATATTTATCTTCAGGAGCTCCAGGATTTCAATATTAAGATCAAGAGAGATTTCTATATTGTGATTAGTTTATTTTAGTTTTAGATGGTTTTTGGGAAATGTTTTCTCATTCCAAGATAAATGTCAAGGATCCTGTTCTTTTTGATATTAGATTACATGATCCAGAAGATGGTGTTATCGTTATGAAAGGACCAGGTGAATCAGCACCTTCGGTTTTAATATCGGGAACTATTGTTTTATCAGTATTGTCACCAATTTCTATCAAAGCTTTGAAATTGTCATTAATTGGTAAATTATGTTTAAATATATTGGATGATCAAAATCCACACGGAACTAAAAAATACACAAGGTTCTGTAAAAATTTCTTCGAACACAAATGGGACGACTTTAATTTAGAAAATTATTTGCAGAATAACTTTAATGATTTTAGAGAAGATGCTTCGAACGATACAGATTCTAAAAGTGGGAATTCAATTGAATTGAATAGAAGATCTAAGTCCTCTGTTTCATTAAAGAAATTACCTTCGAAAAATGATCAAGGCTATAGAACTTTTATTAAGGGAAATTATGAATTCCCGTTTAGTGCAATTTTACCTGGATCATTAACAGAAAGTGTAGAAGGTTTGCCAAATGCTTCGGTAACTTATACCTTACGTGCTTGCCTTCAAAAAGCAAAAACTCATTATAATGTTTATATTTGTACAAAACATGTACGTATAGTACGTACTCTTTGTAGTGATGTGGTAGAATTATCAGAAACTGTTGCGGTTGATAATAAATGGCCTGGTAAAGTTGAGTATACAATTTCGGCACCTTCCAAAGCTGTCGCAATAGGGTCTTCAACTCCAATCAACATGCTGCTTGTGCCGCTTTTGAAAGGTTTAAAATTAGGACCCATAAAAATAGCATTAGTCGAGAGTTCACAGTTTTGTGGAAATTTTGGAACAATTATAAATCAAGAAAGAATTGTGACTAAGATGAAGGTTAAAGATCCATTAAATTATGCATCGGAAAATATAAATCCATCTAATGAAGAAGATTCGGAATTTAAGGATAGATGGGAGCTTGATCTAAATTTGCCAATCCCTGCAAGCTTGTCTAAGTGTACTCAAGACTGTTCTATTCTTAGGAACATTAAGGTTCGTCATAAACTTAAGTTTGTGATACCATTGATTAACCCAGACAAACACGTATCTGAATTAAGGGCATCGTTACCTATCCAACTATTTGTATCTCCATTCATTCCACTAGCTGTTAGGAATTTCGATGAGAGTGATATTGACAAACATCATCACAAAGATGTAGATATTTCAATTACAGATAAAGGTCCGGGCTTTGATAATGATGTGATATTTAACAATTTAACATCTGACCTAGATATCACACATGCGGGAGCTGCAACAAATATCGATGGAAACGTCCCAAATTCAATGGTGGACTTATTAAGTCCTCCTAACTATGATAAGCATATTTATGATAGAGTCCTTTCGGGAACTGCATCTGGTGTAAATACACCGTTGGAATCTGGCACGCAAACGCCAGTAACTCAGTCTGAGATGCCTTTTCCAGCAGTCCATTCTGGTATCCAATCTCCATCGTCGAATACTGGAATCAATTCATTGTCAGATATCAGATCTATAAATATTCAGAACTTCGATAAAGCCACTGATAGAATCAATAGAAATTATTATGCTCCTGGAATTACAATAAACAATGGTGATCTGACAGGAAATGTACCTGGGAATACTCATATTGCAGGCAGTCCTTTAAATCCTAATATTATGAGCAAATCTTTAGGAAATATTTCAAGTTTATTTAGGCCAAATGAGATTTCATCTCCAAAGAAGGAATGGTCTAAGGACTCTATAAGTCGAGTTCCATCATATGATTTTGCGATGAAGTCAACAACATTGGAAGAAGATTTACCACCAGTATATCCAAGGAGTGGTAATGACGTTCAAGTCACTGGGAAGAAACTGATCAAACCAAAAACTTTAAGGTTGAAATCATACACGTCTATGATATTGGGTAATGATAGTCATGCGCAAAGTACTGAAGTTATAAAGAAAAGTAGCAGCGTCTTGTCTGGGAATCAAAGTATGTTTTCTTCGATGGACCTCAAGTTAGCAGGAGACTCGATAAATGTAAATAGCTCTGCAAATAGCATTTCATCTGGAATTGTTGGAGGACGTAAGAGTTTAAGTTCGGAGAAGTCCCCTGAAATTTTACCTATCATGGTACCGCCAAATGATTTCTCTACTAGGGCGTTACAATTTCAAGCTGTCCCCTCTAAGACAAGTTCTTTGAATAAAACTCTTGATGTTGAATCCCCTCCAACAATGACGCCGATAACTTCACCTCCTAACGATTTTTCAACAAGGGCATTACAATTTCAAGCTACTCCTTCGTATGATAATTTCGATACCAGTTCTCAAAATAGGACATCATCAGTAAATGGCCTTTTAGGATTTTTTGGTCTGAAGGATAAAAAATGAACTTTAAAAATGATGAGAAACGTTCGATGATGTATTAATGATTTTTTTTTAACGGTTTTATAATTTTGAAACATGTATATAAAAGATAAATATTTTTTTTAAAATATTCAATACAGAGTATTTTTTATTTGTGACTGCAATTTATTGGATACATTGAACTACAATCCATTTGAAGTTAAGTTCTATCTTTAAACGAAAAGCCTTCTTGTTAAACAGGCTAAAATATTATGTAACATCTAGAAACACTTATTAAAGGATCATCAAATATTTCTCTTTAAAGTGGTTATTAATATAAATGGAACTGAGAAAGTATATTGTTATATTTTTTATTTTTGTTTCAAATCTTACTATTAAAACCCTTTTCATAGTTGAGTGTTTATAATTCTTCTACAATCCAAACTAAACATTATATTAAAAAGAATCGAAAACTTTTAATTGTTGACCTTTTTATAACGCTGATAGATACCAAAATTATTATTAATCATTAGTTAACATAATATGGGTACATATACTCTCTATAGTGTCACATACAAAATTATTTACTAGTAATTATGGCGGCTCATTGGTTATTTATATATCAGACACTACAATTTGTCTTAACTATTTACTAATGTTACAATTATGATATCGGAACACTAATTAATGAAGTTCCAGATGACCTGAAAAATTTAACATAAAGCCTCAAGAAAAGATAATACGTTTGTATTAACGATGAGATTGTGGTACAACACCCTATTTTGGTTGACATCTGTGTATAATCATGTGACTTCATTGAAAAAATAAAAGTTTACCAATTCCATTGATATGTTTTTCACAAAATTTTCAACAAATTACGGGCGTGTGGCGTAGTTGGTAGCGCGCTCCCTTAGCATGGGAGAGGTCTTCGGTTCGACTCCGGACTCGTCCAATTTATTTTTAACATTCCAAACACATAAACTCACTATACACGAAATTATAATTAACGTACTGTATTGTTTCAACATAGTTTAATACGTGTTACTATCGTCTGTCGTGATAGGATGGTTTGCGGTTTCCAAAACGTTGGCTTTCATATCTGCAATATTCGATTTCTTGTAACTTCTTATCCTTGAAGAACATCTTTCACACTTATATTTGGAGAAACCTCTCTTCATGTAAGGTATAATGGTTCCAGAACATTTAGAACAGGAACAATTGACACAATAAAAGGTTGCAGTAGAAAATTTGGATTTACGACGAGGGTACGAGGAAGATTTGGGTTTGGAGCTGTCGATAGCAAACACTGGAGCAGAGCCTGGTTTGCTATATTTGCCTTGAAGGATAATCCCTCTTGGTATATTGGTTTTAACGTGAAAGAACAACTCCATAAAATTATGGATATCCGTTATATTTGGACGTACGATAGTCAGATTCTCGTGCATCAAAATATCATTAATCTTAGTGGTAACAATAGATAATGTAGATGCTCCTCGGATTGCTTTACCTTTATGAACCAGGTTTACGAAATATTCTCTTGCATCGTCTCCTGCTTTAGGATTGAAGTGAGAAAGTTCACTCAATTCGGATTGGGTTCTTGCACCGAAATCAAAGGTTTGAAAGAATTTCGCAATAGCTGTTGTCCAATCGACAATAAAACCTCGTTGATCAGTAAGATAACTGCGAGCATTTGTCTTACAACAGGAATATAGGAAATTTCCCCGGTCTTGAAAACGAACATGTTTTCCAACTAATAAACTCTGAATAGTCAGTAGAACATTAAGCGGGTCTTCAATATCTTCATCTTTCAAAATGGCGTCATTATTCATTGATACCGAAACTTCACTATAGTCTTTGTTGCAATTGGCAACTAAACTATGATTCCCATAGATTACCAACGAAGGGAAATGTCTTTCCACTTTTGCTAAAGTTTCATTTTGAGATGGTAATTTTGATCTGCTTTTAAATCCATTTATATCATTTGGATTTCCATTGTTAAGTCTTTCTTCTATTCGCATAATTCTTTGTTCCATCAAAGATTCAAATCTTTTTGCTTTTGATTATTCTTCGACGATTCTATTTTTAATTTGCTTTCCATCTTCTTCAATTCCAATAAATTCTTCTTCTTTCTTTTCCAGATAGCTTCTCATTTCTTCTTCATTTCTTTAAAGTTTCGAGAATTCAATTGAAGCTTGTTCCAATGTTTCTCCATGAATCTCTTCCGTACGGCTTTGAGCTTTGAACATGCCTGTTAATTGTTCAAACATAGATTGCATTTCTTGCATTCTTTTGTCAGAATTAATAGAATTAGCTTTAATCTCATTTATGTCTCTACTAAACTCACTCATTTGAGTTTCTAAGTTTTGTAGACGGGTTTCATCTGTGCTGATAGTTTCAGCATCAGTCATAATTTTATCACCGTCCATTTTTAATGACAAGGAAGGTAATCAAGTTTCAATTGGATTTATTAAATTGTAAGTTACAAAAAAATTGTAAATAAAGGGTTCGATTTACAAAAAATACTTTTGTATTCTTTGTTGTGAATTCTTTAGTTATAGATATCTAGTAATTGTACGTTGAATAAGTGCTTGGTGTTGCTTTTATTCTATTCGTCTGTTTGGTAGTAGACTGGTACTGTTAATAAGTATATTTATTAATTAAAGAGTTCTATATTTTCTTCTTCTAATGTACAAAGTAAGTAAGTAATATACAATAATATACAGTTGTTTCAAATAGTAGTTACTATTAGTCTTTATAAGTGTCAGCGATGATAGCACGTATTATCTGGTCTCATAGATTATAAAACTAATTTGCATTAAACTATGTTGAAAACAATACAATATCGAATGGACATGTGATCACAAGGCAACAAAAACTATTAAAAAATATATCTATATATCCACATAATAAATATATAGGTATAAATTTTAGATAGGAAGGACATACAGGGACGGAGACAGCAAATAGCTTATAAGTCTAAAAGTATTAGACTCATCAATGAATTAACTGGTGGTATATACAATTTTAAACTTTAATGCCAACTACTAAGATATGTCATTCATATTACATATACTCCAGTCGGCTGAGAGATTTTTATCTGTCTGAAATAAGCCTTGCATTGTGTATGTCGTTTCATTATTAGTAACAACTTTTGTGTCAAACTTTGATTAATATTTTAATGGTTGAATTATTAAAATTTGAGGTATATAAAGACCTAATTAAATTAGAAACTCTATGAATAAGAAACCTCTTTTGGAATATATCAGATATTACTTCCACTTTTGATTTCAGTTTTATACTTTAATAGCTAATTTTTATTTAATGTCGTTTATTTATTGTTGTTCTTGATAAAAGTTGACAATAAATTGAAAAAAATTATTTTTTATGAAAGTTAGATATAGATATCAAAGTAAAATATATTCAAAATAAATAAGAATTTTTGTAGTTCAGTATGTCACCATCATCGAGCAGGAGAAGAGTTCTTAATGATATCTCTTTAAATATTATAAGAGATGGTGAAAATGAAAATAAGGAAATTCAAAATAAAAATATAGCAAAAAATGATTCTACCTATAATAATAAAAAGAGGCAAATAAATCAAAACAATAAAATAAATAATATTAGTCGTTCAACTTCTTTATCAAAGAAGTCCAAGAATTTTAAAAATCAAAAACCTCTAGTGACAGCGTTATTCATTGGAAATTTATCATTAGATGTTAACGAAGAAAAATTAAAGCAAGTATTTAAGAAATTTCCATCATTAGTATCTGTCAAAATTTGTACGAATTCCACAACAAAGGAATCATTGGGTTATGGTTATTTAAATTTTGGAGATAAAGAAGATGCCGAAAAGGCAACAGAAGAATTTAATTATATCAACTTATTTGGAAATGAAGTTAAGATTATGCCATCATTAAGAAATTCATTTTATAGGAAAAATATTGGTACAAACTTGTTTTTTTGTAATTTACCATTAGATAATAAAGAATTGACTACAAGAAGATTTTATGACACTTTTAAGAAATATGGCAAAATTTTATCTTGTAAATTAGATAAAAGGAAAAATATTGGGTTTGTTTACTTCGATAATGATAAATCTGCAAAAGAAGTTATAAAAGATTTTAATAATAAAGAATTTTTTGGTACTAAAATTTTATGTGGGTTACATTTTGACAAAGATGTCAGAACCTTCCCTGAATTTGAAAAGAGAAAATTGAAATTAGATGCAAATGATTTTATTAGAGAAGAATTAATTGTAGAGGAAGATGATAATAAAACCGCTTTAGAATCCACTTCAAATCAAATCAATAACAATATCAATACTATTATAAATAATAGTACTAATAATAACAACAACAACAGTAATAATATCTCTAGTACTGAATCAAACTATGTTATTGACTCAAACTCTATAATTGATGAAACAAATAAAAAAACATATCCAAATTCCGTTTTCGTCAAAAATCTACCAATAAACACTACTGATGAAGAAATTTTAGATTATTTTAGTGTTGCTGGTCCAATTAAATCAGTCTTTTCTTCAAAAGTTCCTAAATTTAATTCATTATGGAGTATCATAACTTATAAGAAAAGTTCGGATTCAATTAAAGCAATACAAACTTATGACAATAAAACTTTTAAAGAAAAAGTAATAAGTGTGACAAAAGCTCATTCAAAATTACATGAATCACAAAATTATTCAACATACCAAAATTATGATAATTATAAAAAAATTATTTACTTAACAAATTTGTCACCAGATTGTAGCGTCAGTTTTTTAACTAAATTCTGTCAACACTCTAATATCCATGCTGAAGATATCCAAATATATGCAGAAGTTATTAACAATAATAATAGTAACAATTCTAACAGTAATAACAACAATACTACGCTTTTATCTGGTTATATAAAGTGTAAATCAAAGTATGAAGCATCGAAATTATTTGAATTGTTTAATGGTAAATTGATTTATGGTAATATAATAAAAGCGTCATGGGTTCGTGAAATACCTCAAAATTATAAAAAGAATTTTAGAACTCCAACAAATTTAACATCACAAAATGTTATACCAGTTCAGCCATATTCATTAGGATATCATGGATATTTTCCACCATTCAATCAATTTAAACATCCTTTGAATAATTTGAAAAATTGGGGACCTGATACAAATTTATTAAACGATCCTTTAAAGAAAAGCTTTTTAGAATCATTAAAATTGATAATTAAAAGAACATTGAACTATATTAATTCTAATTTGAATTTAAAAGATTCAGATTTAACTTGTATCTCTGAATACATCTTAAAAGTTTACTGGCGCAATGAAGTAATCAATTTGTCGAATTTTTTGATGTTATTAGACACTAACATTCAAAGTCAAAAAATCTTACAGTATCAATTAGAAGAAGCAATCAGGTTTTTAGGTTATGAAAAGTAACATATTTCCCAATAACTTAATTAGATAATTTGCTATCTAACTATATATACGGTATTTATATATTCCAATAATAATTTATTTTTAAAAAATTAAGGGTGATTTAAAATTAAGAGTTAAAGATTAATTAAAAAATGTTAAATATGAAGTATAATAGGCAACAAATGACCATTATGAGTAATTTTTTGTCACAACATAAAATGCAATGGAATTCAAAGATATCGTTTCAAAAATTTATAAATATTATTACTTAACAAAATAAATTTGTTAAAATAAAGAACGAAGGGTTTGGTCGTTTTCTTCAGAGACTGGTTCTGTTAAGTCAAAATTGATGGGTTTTAACTTCAAACCATCTAACTATTGGGGGGAAAAACCTTCCAAATTTACCTCCCTCCCCAATCCCCGAAAACGAATTTTCAAATGGATTCCCCCCTTTAAACTAAATCCCAATCTCCGGCAAACTTATAGAATTCTTTAATTAAAAAAGGGGGCCCCAAATTGGTTTCGACGGCAAAAGAACAGCCCATTGAAATCCGTTGAAACTGTAAAATACACGGAGGCCGTGTGAAAAAAAAAAAACTCCCCGGGTGTGGAACCGCGTAAGTAGGAAAAACCGGAACTCTAAAATACAATTTTTCGGGGAAAAATAGCCCCGCACG